>NC_091572.1:37314111-37316611 GCF_042767895.1 Penaeus vannamei | reverse complement strand
GAGAGGAGGGGGGGGGAAGGGGGGGGTCGACCGGAGGGTTATGGGCCGTGAATGGAAGGCGGGGAGGGGGGGGGGTGCTTGTAGTAGTAGTGATAGTAGTTGTTGTTGTCGTAGTAATGGAAGTAGTAGTTGTCGTAGTAATAGAAGTAGTAGTGGTAATAGTAGCAGTACTAATAGTATTTGTAGTAGTAGTAGTAATTGTTGATTTCGTAGCCGTAATAGTCACAAGTAGCATAGAGTAGGTTTCCGATTTGTTATGAATACTGTTATTCTTGTTTTTTATCATTATCATAATTGTTATCATTATTATTATTATTATTATTGTTATTAACATTATCTTTTTATTAATATCATTATTGCGGTTATTATTAAGATTATTATATTATTGTTAGTATCATCATTTTTATCAATCATTATTATTGTCATTATTACTGTTATCATTGTTATCATTATCATCATCATAATCATGCTTTTTATGATTATTGTTATTGATATTATTATTATTATTATTATTATTATTATTATTATTATTATTATTATTATTATTATCATTCACTTGTTTTATTATCGCTATCACCACTGTTATCATTCTCATTGTTGTTGTTGTTATTATTATTCTCATTATCACTATTATTATTATTATTATTATTATTATTATTATTATTATTATTATTATTATCATTGTTATTGTTATTATTATTATTACTATTATTATTATTATTATTGTTATTATTATTATTATTATTATTATTATTATTATTATTATTATTATTAACATTGTTATTGTTATTATTGTTATTATTATTATTATTATTATCATCATTATTTTATCATTATATTCATCATCAACATTATCACTATCATTATCATTATTATGTTTTTCTGTCTCTGTCCGTCTGTCTATCTGTATGTCTGTCTGTCTGCTTGTCTGTCTGTCTCTGTCTGCCTGTCTCTCTCTCTCTCTCTCTCTCTCTCTCTCTCTCTCTCTCTCTCTCTCTCTCTCTCTCTCTCTCTCTCTCCTCTCTCCTCTCATTCTCTCTTCTTTTCTCTGGTGCACACACACACACACACACATACACACACACACACAAACACACACACACACACACATTTATTACACATCATTTACATATATTACACATTATAAACTACAAACACATTATTACACACACACCCACACACCCACACACACAAACACACACCCACAAACACACACCCACGCAAATACACATACACGCATACACACTTCCTCCCAGCATACATGTATAAATAACAACGTCATTATTCACATTTACAGCTGCAATTACACTTACACAGCGCACACCCATAATCTCAGTTGTATCGCCAAAATTAATGGGTTCGGAGCGATAATAAAAATAATTTTCCCAAAGAATACCGCCCCGGAGTGTTGCCAGATGCGCGGTCACGGATATACACAAGAACGTTCGTATTTTCTGATAGAGTCATAAATCGATCAGTGGTATTTTGATTGTTATGTTAAACCCTGGATTGGAAACCTTGAGATGATTGGTGTAAGAAAAGATGGTAAATGATTTTTATTAAAAAAAAAAAAAAAAAAAAAAAAATGTTCAAGGATATTTGTGATTTTTTTTTTTTTTTGTTATTTTGTTGTGAATTCCTATCAGTAAGACAATGTATGTGCTCAAGTAACATTTAATAGTTTTAGTATGTGTGTGCGTGTGTGTGTGTATGTGTGTGTGGGTGCGTTCGTGCGTGTGTGTGTGTGCGTGTTCGTGTGTGTGTGTGTTCGTGTGTGTGTACGCGAGCATGCGTGCGTGCGTATGTGTGTGTGTGTGTTCGTGTGTGTTCGTGTGTGTGTGTGTGGGTGCGTTCGTGTGTGCGTGTGTGTACGTTTTCGGGTATGTGTGAACTTTTATGTGTATGTGTGTTTTTGTGCTTATAATTTCGCTGAGATAGCACACTGTATGTGATTTTCTTTGTGTGTTTTTACTTAGAAAAGTCATGTTGCAGTCAATCAATAAATCATATTAATTAATTATCAAGTATTAGATTACAGATCGACCAAAGAAAACACTAAATTATGATTTGAAAACGGTTAAAAAAATGAACAAAAAAATATATATATATATATAATTTTTTTTTTTTTTGGTAATTTTTTGTTTGTTTTCTTGTTGATTTTTTTGCGTTGCCATTAAAAGCTATTTTGGTAACGATGATTTTCATCTGTTTGCTGACGCTATAATTGGAATGGTCTTGATGTAAGAAAATGTTACTTTGGGATCTTGTCTCTCTTTGTCTCTGTCTCTGTCTCTCTCCCTCATTCTTTCTTTCTTTTTCTCTTTCTTTTTCTATCTCTTTTTCTCTCTATCTCTTTTTCTCTCTCTTTCGTTTTCTCTTTCTTTCTCTATCTCTTACTCTCTTTCTCTCTCTTTTCTTCTTAATTTTTCTCTATCTCTAGCTCTCTCTCTCTCTCTCTCTCTCTCTCTCTCTCTCTCTCTCTCTCTCTCTCTCTCTCTCT
>NC_091572.1:37312258-37313611 GCF_042767895.1 Penaeus vannamei | reverse complement strand
TCTACATGATGAAAATAAACCACCCAAACAAATAATAAAAAATAAAAACAAGTCACATATTTACAGCAACTCTAACCCTAATTAGCAATAACGAGGTTTCGCAGAGAATACAGTCTGTGTGTCAATACAAAAACACCTTTGTCTTACACGTGTGGAAAACAACAGGTGTAAAGGTTTCTCAGCGCCTGCTCGTGTGACCTTTCTCTTACTACTATCGTCAATGTATATTATGCGTATATATATATATATATATATATATATATATATATATATATATATATATATATATATATATATATATATATATATATACATAAATAAATAAATATATATATATATATATATATATATATATATATATATATATATATATATATATATATATATATGTTTATATATATCACCATTATGTCATATTTGTACATTGATTTAATTAGTGAATGTTTATAGAAAAACTCGTTCGTTATGTCAAATCATGACTTTATATTTATTATACAAAACCGAAAAATATTTAATATTTTGCTGAGAAGAATATATACCATGAGTTTGTTTAATAGGAAGTTACTTTATCTAATTTGGGAGAGAGAGAGAGACAAAGAGAGAAAGAAGAGGGTGAAGAGAAAAACAAACAGAGAGAGAGAGAAAGAGAGAGATAGAGAGAGAGAGAGACAGACAGGCAGACAGACAGAGAGAGAGACAGATACAGACAGACAGTGAGACAAAAAAAAAGACAGACAGACAGGAAGACAGACAAAAAAAAGACAAAGGCCAGACAGACAAGAAAGAAAAATGAATAAAACGAAGGACATGATGACAATGTGAAAAAGAGAAGACATGACGATGATAGAAATAAAAAGACCAAATGGGACAAGAAGTGACTAACAGCAGATGAGGCAGAAAGAAAAGAAGAGAAGAGATAGAAGAAAAGACAAGAAGAGAAAGAAATAAGAGAGAAAGAGACGGACCGTTCTCATTAACGTCACATTTTGTCCTCTGTCGCGTTTCATAACATTATTTTCAAAACAGATGATAAAGGATAATGATAGATAATGAAGCGAGGTTTATTTCCACTCGTTATAGTTGTGCCGGTGGGTTATTTTATATATTTTGATAGTTAATGATTCCTTTATTTGTATTTCTTTTATCATAGTAGATATTCACATGATTTTCTTTATTTCATACATACGCACAAGGACACACACACACACACATAAACATGCTGTACATACATATCTCTATATATATATGCTTATATATGTATATATGTACTGTATATATTTTATATATGCTACTCTAACTGTGTGCTTCCCAAACAAACAAACAAACAAACAAACACAAATATACAAACAAGCA
>NC_091572.1:37299758-37302258 GCF_042767895.1 Penaeus vannamei | reverse complement strand
GAAGAGGGAGGGAGGGAAGGAGGGATGGACTTGGGGGCTGGGGAGGGGGAGAAGAGTGGGGGTGGGGGGAGGAGGAGGAGGAGGAGGATGGGGAGGAGGGAAAAGGAAGGGATAGAACGCATGGAAATTAGGTTTCAGCACTTTAAATCTGTCTGTTCTTATTTACATGTGTGTATGTATGGGAAGTTGAGGTGGGCGGGGGGAGGAGGGAGGGATATGGGCGAAGGGGGCTGTTGAATGGAGGAGGCCCGGGACTGTTGTATATGTGTGAGAGTGCGTTTGTGTGTTTGTGTGTGTGTTTGTATGTGTTTTCTGTACGTGTGTGTTTGTGTGTGTATGTATTTGTATGCGCGTGTGTGTGTGATTGTGTGTGTGTGTGTGCAGAGTGTGTGTATGTGAGTGTGTGTGTGTGTGTGTGTGAGTGTGTGTGTATATTTGTATGCGTGTGTGTGTGTGTTTGTATGTGTGTGTGAGTGTGTGTATGTGAGTGTGTGTGTTTGTATGTGTATGTGTGAGTGTGTGTATGCGAGTGAGTGAGTGTGTGAGTGTGTGTGTGTGTTTGTATGTGTATGTACGCGCGTGCATGTGTGTTTGTATGTGTACGCATATATATGTGTATGTGTTTGCGTGTGTCTGCATGTGTATATGCGTTCGCCTATTTATTTTCATTTTTTATTTTTTTATTTTTTTTTTTTTTTTTTTGTATCAATGTGTTTCACTCCACGGACCAATCTTTTGAATGTGTACATATGTATATTTGTTTTACATTCCACATCTCTATATCTATACGTGCAAAGTTATACAATAAACGGGAAAGAAATAAACGATTTTAACCCTTATTGTCCCGTTCAGCCTTGTGTATATAGGGAGTGCTGGCAGCAGTGTGGCATAGCATTATTTAAAGCGCAGAAATGTTAACAGATAAAAATGCTGAATAGATTGATTAAAGATATATAGATAGGTGAATAAAGAGATAAATGCATAAATAAAATGAATGTGAATAAATGATACATAAATGATGAATAATTGGTGAATGAAAGAGTAGATAATAGATGAATAGATAATTGAATAACACAAATGAATGGATACATAGATATATAAATAAATCACCAAATAGATATAAATAGATGTAGAAAATAGAAAATAAATATATCAATAGATAATTGAACATGTAAATAGATAACGGAATAAGAAATGTATGATTGAATAAACAGTAAAATAGAAATAAAAATTGAGATTGAGATATATTGAGATATATTTATAAAGCAAATAATTAGATAGATAACGAGCAAACTAATCTATCTATCTATCTGTCTGTGTCCTTCTCTCCTTCTCTCTCTCTCTCTCTCTCTCTCTCTCTCTCTCTCTGTCTCTCTCTCTCTCTGTCTCTCTCTCTCTCTCTCTCTCTCATCCTATAAAAACATATATATATATATATATATATATATATATATATATAAATATATATATATATATATATATATATATATATATATATATATATATATATATATATATATATCTCTCTCTCTCTCTCTCTCTCTCTCTCTCTCTCCTGTCTCTCTTTCTCCTGTCTCTCTTTCTCCTCTTTCTCTCTCTGTCTCTCTCTCTTTCTGTCTCTCTCTCTCTCTCTCCCTCAATCTCTCTTTCTCTCTCTCTCTCTCTCTGTGTCTCTCTCTCTCTCTCTCTCTCTCTCTCTTCTCTGTCTGTCTCTCTCTCTCTCTGTCTCTCTCTCTCTGTCTCTCTCTCTCTCTGTCTCTCTCTCTCTGTCTCTCTCTCTCTCTCTCTCTCTCTCTCTCTCTCTCTCTCTCTCTGTCTCTCTCTCTCTCTCTCTCTCTCTCTCTCTCAAACACATTTAATTCAATAAAGAAAATAAACAAAGCAATGAATAGATAAACGAATGAATAAATAACTTAATAAATGAATATGAATAGAAGATTGGGTTTATGTAACGACACTTTCATATTGTTATATATATATATATATATATATATATATATATATATATATATATATATATATATGATAAAAAAGCAGCGAAATGCAATGAAACAAGCAATCAACTAAAATCATGGTCAACGGCATTTTTCAATTTTAGATCTTACTTTTTTTTTCTTCTTTTTTTCTTTTTTTTTTTTAGTGGTGGTGGCAGAATGAAATGTTGATTTTATGTGCACTACTTTTGCGTTTGAAAAGACCGAGCCATTCAACCATAAAGTGTTGGGTTTTATAGGTTGGGTTTCAAGTCTGATTAGGCTGCGGCGAATCCCTTTTATCAAAAGTAGGGAGGGAGAGGGAAGAAGGGTGAGAGGCAGAGGGAGGAAGGGTTGGAGGGAGGGAGAGGGAGGAAGGGGAGGAAAGAGGTGAGGCAGAGGAAGGAAGGAGGAAGGGTTGGGGAGGGAGAGGGAGGAAGGGTTGGAGGGAGGAGAGGGAGAGGAAGGGTGAGGCAGAGGAGGAAGGAAGGGTTGGGTTGGGGAGGGAGAGGAGGGAGGGAAGGAGT
>NC_091572.1:37289758-37292258 GCF_042767895.1 Penaeus vannamei | reverse complement strand
ACACCCTCCCCCCGTGTCCACCCCCTCCCACCCATGTCACCCCTTCCCCTCCCCCCCCCGTGTCACCCAAATCCCCCCGGTGTCACCCCTCCTCCCCCGTGTCTGCCCTCCCCCCCCGTGTCACCCCCTCCACCCATGTCACCCTTCCCCCTTCCCCCCCCCCCTGTGTCACCCAGAAATTCCCCCCGGTCACAGAATCCGACCAATGACCTGCACTTCCCCTCCCCCCCCAGCATCCATCGGCCTTTCCTCCGCATGAGCAACGTTGCATGCCCACCACACCCCCTCCCTCCACACCCCCACCTCCCCTCCACCCTTACACTCCCCTTCCCCGGCAGGGTGGAAGGACTACCTGCTGGGGGAGGATCATGAAAAGCCATTACCCGCGCCTTCAGTGCCTTGGACCCCTCCGCTCCCTCACTCCCCCCGCCCGCTGCCACGCCCCCTCTCTCTCTCTGGAAGTCCCTGGACCTCCTCCCTCTCCCTCCTCTCTCTCCTCTCCCCTGGAAGCGTGGTACCCTCCCTAACCTCCTTCCTCCCTTCCTCCCTTCCATTATCCCCTTCCCCTTATTCCCATCCCTATCCCACTTCCCTTCCCCCTCCCCTTATCTCCTTCCCTTCCCCCTCCCCCCTTCCGATGGGACTCCTACCCCCCACCTCATCCCCTTCCCCCCTCCCCCCTCCCTTCCCTTACTTCCTCCTTCTCTCTCCTTCCCCTCAGGTCGTTCTTTGCCCTTTCGCTCTCCCCTCTCTCTCTCTCTCTCTTTCTTCGTTCTTCTTCTTCGTTCTTCTTTGCCTTTTCTTTCTTTCTTTCTATTCTTCGATTTCTATCTTCGGATTATTTTCTCTTTTCAATTCTTACGACTTTCTATATTTTCTTTACCTTTATCATATCATATTTTGTTACCTCTTCTCTCTCTCTCCTCTTCCATTCATTCCTTCTCTCATTCCTCTCACTCCTCCTCCTTTCCTTTCTTTTTCCCCTTTTTGCCTTTCCTCTCTGCCCCAATTCTCTTTTTTATCTCCTTCCCTCTCAGCTGTAATACCTCTCCTCATTCTCTCATTTTCTCGCGTTTGTTTGTTTTTTCTCTCTCTACTCCTTCTGCCCTTTCCTCTCATTCTCTCTTTTCTTCGTATTTTGTTTTCCATCCTCCTACTCCTTCTCTCTCCCCTCATTCTCTCCCTCCTTCGTATGTCATTTCCCTTTCTGTTCTTTATCCTATTCTCTCTCCTCACCCTCTCCTTTTTTCGTCTTTCATTTTCATTTTCTCCTTATTCATCCTCCTTCTCCTTCCTTTGTCTCTCCTTCCCTCGTCTCTCTCTTTTCCTCCTCTTATTACTCGTCCTCCCTCCCCTCATTCTCCCCCTCCCTCGTCTCTCATTCTTCCTCCCCTCATTCTCTCAGTCGCTCTGTCCCTCTTTTTATTCCTCCTCCCTTGAGGAAGAGGGTGGGGGTAGGGAAGGGTGGGGGTTTAGGGGGTAGGAATTAGGGAGAAAGGGGATAGGGGGGTGAGGGGGGATGGGGAGGGAGGGGGTGAGGGGGATGAGGGGGTGGGGAGGAGGAGTATGGGGGGAGTGAGGGGGGGATGGAGGGAGGGAGTGAGGGGGTGATGGGAGTGGGAAGGAGTGAGTGAGGGATTGGGGGTGAGGAGGGGAATGAGGAGTGAGGAAAGGAGTGAGAGGGGACGGGGGATAGGGAGGAAATCCAGAAAAAATAAAAACTCGATGTGGAAGAGGTAAAGGTTAAGAAAAGAGTAGGGAAGAAAATGGACAATGAGAAAAATGGAATAAGAGGTAAGATATTAGAGGAAAAAGGAAGAGGGGAGAGAAGCGTGGTTGGGGGAAGAGAGGATAGAAGACGGATAAGAAGGAGAAAGGGAGGAGGATAAGAAAGGAGAGGGTTAAGAAAGGAAGCAGGAAGAGATAGAGGAAGAGAGAACAGGAGGAAAGGATAGAGGAAGAAGGGAGAAGGAAGAGAGGATAGGAGACGGATAAGAAGGAGAAAAGGAGGAGGAAAGGAAAGGAGAGGGATAATAAGGGAAGAAGAAGAAGGAAGAGGGGGAAGAAAGGAGGAGAAGAGGAAGAAGTTGGAGGAAGGGAGGGCCTAGATAGGGAGAGTATGACCAGAGGGAAAGGAGGGACAGGAAGGAAAGTATAGAGAGGAAAGGAGGGAAAGGAGGGACTGAAGGGGAAAGTATAGAGAGAGGGGAAAGGAGGGAGAAGGGAGGGACTGAAGGCGAAAGGAGGGGAAGGGAGGGACTGAAGGCGAAAGTATAGAGAGAGGGGAAAGGGAGGGACCGAAAGGGGAAGTATAGAGAGAAGGGGAAAGCAGATTCATGAACAGCAATAGAGAACTGTGTCTGAGGAAATCCTCATGCTTACCTTCCCTCTTCCTCTTTTCCTTGTCTAAGGAGGAAGATTTAAGTGACTTTCAAACCCTTTCTTAAAGTCGGAGTGGCTCTCCCTCTCTCCTCAGGAGAAAGTATAGAGAGGGGAGAGG
>NC_091572.1:37272258-37282258 GCF_042767895.1 Penaeus vannamei | reverse complement strand
GCCGTTTTTTTCAAATAAGATCTCAGAAATGTAATTATATAATCCGATAATTTCTTGGTGTGTCACAGATCTCACGATATAGTTAAAATCATCCCTTCAAAAATCAGTTTTATTATGCCATTACCCTAAGCCAAATATGTAAATTACCCATATTGAATAAAATGTAGTAATAAATGTTGATTGGAGAATGACGTCATTTCAGAAGTCATTCACAAAAAAAAAAAATCTCATATGCTTTAGAAAAATGTTTATTTTATTCTCCATTTTGAAAATATAGTGCCTCGCTCTATAAAAAGGTCATTTACCTCTTTCGCACACGCACAAACATACAGAAATGCACCCTTATGTGACAAACATAAACAGATAGGCAGATAGACAGTTAATCAGACAGACAGACAAACAAACAGACAACAGACAGACAGACGGACAGATAAACACACATAAATAGGTAAATTGATAATTTATGGAAAGGTATAGAGATATAGACAGATTAATAGATGATAGATATAAATACAAAAATGAAAAATTAAATACACTCTTGTTTATGGAAATGTATAGAGATATAGACAGATAAACAGACGTACTCGAGTTAATAGAACATAGATATAGATAGATATAATCATATATATATAGTGAGAAATGGGTGAAGAGATATAGTGGTTGAGATAGAGATATAGGCATACGGTGCTTTAAACATTGATATTCTCCTCTAATATATCTTTCTAAATTGTAAAATGATTATTATAAAGTTAGCCCGAATCTCTCTCTCTCTCTCTCTCTCTCTCTCTCTCTCTTTATCTATCTATCTATCTATCTATCTATCTCTCTCTCTCTCTCTCTCTCTCTCTCTCTCTCTCTCTCGCTCTCTATTCTCTCTGTCTGTCTGTCTGTCTGTCTGTTTCTCTCTCTCTCTCTCTCTCTCTCTCTCTCTTTATCTATCTATCTATCTATCTATCTCTCTCTCTCTCTCTCTCTCTCTCTCTCTCTCTCTCTCCCCTCTATTCTCAACCTTTACTCTTCTCTTCTCACTATTTCTTTCTCTCCCTAAGGAGGAAAGTAACTAATGACGAAGAGGAAAAAAAATAAAGAAGAAAAAAACCCGAATAAAAGGAAGAGGAGATAGGATAGCAGGAGAAAGGAAAGAGGAAATAAAAGAAGAACGGTGGAGAGGGAGAGAGGGAGAGGGAGAGAGAGAGAGAGAGAGAGAGAGAGAGAAAGAGAGAGAGAGAGAGAGAGAGAGAGAGGAGAGATCAAGAAAAGAAGAAGAGAGAGAGAGAGGGAGAGAGAGAGAGAGAGAGAGAGAGAGAGAGAGAGAGAGAGAGAGAGAGAGAGAGAGGGAGAGAGAGACAGACAGACAGACAGACAGACAGACAGAAAGAGAGAGAAAGAGAAGGGGGAGGAAGGATAAAGAGGCAGTAGATATCGGAATTTTAAGAGCTCTACTGTTTTCTTATCATCCTGAAAATTGAATATAATGATACATATCAGCACGCGCCCCCCAGCCCATTACGAGGCAGTCAACCCATCTTTATATTTTCGTTGTGTCTCGTAAAACCGAAGCTTGATATTTCCCAAGCATCGGTGCGAGTCGTAAAAAAAAGAAAGAAAAAAAATAGGGAGAGAGAGAGAGGGAGAGGGGAGAGAGAGGGGGGGAGGGAGAGAGGGGAGGAGGAAGAGAGAGAGAGTTGGGGTGGGGGGGGGGAGAGAGATAGCGGGGTAGGGCAGAGAGGGAGAAGAGAGAGAGGGAGTGGAGGAGAGAAGAGAGAGAGGAATTAGAAAGATAAGGAGAGAGAGAGGAGAGAGAGAGAGAGAAAGCAAAGAAAGAGAGAGGCGAAAGAGAGAGGGGGGGAGAGAGAGAGAGAGAGGGGGGGGCAGAAAAGAGAAGAGTGGAGGAGAGAGAAAGATAGAAAGATTAATAGATAGATAGAGAGAAAGAGAGAGAGAGTGGAGGAGAAATGAAAGATAGAAAAGATTCCCTCACCCCCCTCCCAAGTAGATAGACTACAGAAAGAGAGAGAGACCTCCTATAGCCCCGTCATTCTAATATGACCCTTATTTCTAGAAGTGAATAAGAACTGTTTTTTTTCCTTTCTTTCTTTCTCTCTTTCTCGACACCACCTCCATCTTCGAAGACAAGTTTGTGTATTCGTTATAAAAGACGCTTTTCGATCGCTGTAAAGAGATATTTGTCTTCGTCATTTTCGTAGATTTTTTTTAGGTTAATTTTCTTTCTTCTATTCTCTCTTCCCTCTTTCACCGGCGTCTATTTCCTCTTCTCCTCTTCTCTCATTCTCTCTCACATTTCTCCTCTTTTTTCCTTCTTTTATCGCCGTCTATTTCCCCTTTCCCTCATCTCTCTTTCTCTCTTTCATCGCCGTCTATATCCCCTTCTCCTCTTCTCTCTTTCCCTCCTTCGTCGCCGTCTATTTCCTCTTCTCCTCATCTCTCTTTCCCTCTTTCATCGGTATCTATGTCCTATTCTCCCCTTCTCTCTTCCCCTCTTTCATCGCTGTCTATTTCCCCTTCTCCTCTTCTCTCTCCCCCTCTTTCGTCACCGTCTATTTCTCCTCCCCTCCTTCTCTCTCTCTTTGACTTCTCTCCTCTCTCCCCTCTCCACTCTCCCCTTACCTTGCTTCAACACTTTTTTTTCCCCTCAACCCTTATGCATACTCCCCTCAAGGTCCCTTTTTCATTGCCTGGGCGTCCACACCTTCCATTGTCCCTTATCTTATATACCTTTCTTCCCCCTTATGCCCTGGGTGTAATCCCCTCCCTCACTCCCCTCTAGAATCTCCCCTCATTCCTTCATTCCTTACCTGTGTGTCGTTTCAGTCACTCAATCTCACTCCTTAGGGTTTTTTTTTTCTTTTTCTTCTTCTTCTTCTTCTTCCTCTTCTTTTTCTTCTTCTTCTTCTAGTTCTTCTTCTTCTACTACAACTTCTTCTTCTTCTTCTTCTGTTTCTTCTTCTACTACTTCTTCTTCTTCTTCTTCTTCTTCTCCTTCTTCTTCTTCTTCTTCGTTTTTCTTCTTTTTTTTTTGCCTTATTCCTTATCTTTACCCTTTTTTCCTATTCATATCTTCGTTTTTTTCGTCACGTGACCCTCTTTTTTTTCCTTTTCCTTTTACATCTCTTCTTACTCTTTTCTTACTTCTTTTCTTACCTTTTTCCGTTCTTCTCCTTTCCTCGCTTCTCTTTTCTTATTTCTCTTTTCCTCAATTCTCTTTTCCTTACTCCTCTTTTCCTCACTTCTCTTCCCCTCATCTTCTTCTTTCATTCTTTCATCTTCCCCTCATCTTCTCTTTTCCTTACTCCATTTTTCCTCACTTCTCTTTTCCTCTCTTCTCTTTTCGTCACTCCTCTTCACTTCTCCTCCCCTCATCCTGAACCTGTACCCCCCCCCCCTTCCCCTCCCCTCTTCTACCCCCATCCCTCACCCCCTTACCCTTAACCCCTACCCCTCCCCCCAACATGAACATTCTATTTCAAGGGGAAGATGACAGAAAAAGAGAGGGGAAAGAGAGGAGAAAGTGAGGAAAATGGGACGAGAGAAGGAGGAGAAAGAGAGGGGAGAGAGGGGAAAGGGAGAAGACAGAGAGAGAGAGAGAGGAGGAAGAGAGGAGAGAGAGGAAAATAGGAGGAAAGTGTGAGGAGAGGAGAGGAAAAAGAGAGGGAAGAGAAGGAGAAATAGAGGGAGATTAAGGAGAACTAGGGAATAGAGAGAGGCGAAAGAGGAAGGAGACAGAGAAGAGAGAGAGAGGAGAGAGAAAAACAGAAAGAAGAGAAAGAGAGAAGAGAGAAAAACAGAGAGAAGAGAGAGAGGAGAAAGAAAGGGGAGAAAGAGACGAGAGAGAGGATAAAGATATGAGAAAGAGACGAGAGAGAGAGAAGAAGGAAGAAAGTGGACCTGCATCTCACGCACACCTTACGCCACAAAGACGGTTTTACGAAAGAAGGGTCGGTCCCTGCAACGCACACGCACCCACATAAAATCGGTCCCTGCAACGCACACGCACCCACATAAAAAGACAACATAAAAATACTATTACCATTACCATTAGAGATACGCATCCCCACCAACATCTCCATTAAAGTCCAAAAGTTGACATTCAAAGCCCCGTTGCACATTACCGACCCCCCAATCCTCCCCCACACCCCCAATTCTTACCCCAGTCCCCCCAATTCCCAATTATTCTTACAGCCAGAGTCCCCCCAATTCCCAATTATTCTTACAGCCCAGTCCCCCCAATTCCCCACACCCCCAACCCCTAAAAAAAGAAAAAAAGAAAAAAAAACTATTACCATTAAAAAGTCGACCTCCCTGTCTGGGTGGCTGTTGGCAAAGGGACGCTAACCATTAACTAAACACGGGGAGACTTTTCGATAAGAGATAAGGAACGTCACGAGAAAGGGGAGGAGGGAGAGGGGGAGAGGAGAGGAGGGAGAGGTGGGAGAGGGGGAAGGAGAGGAGGGAGAGGGAGGAAGGAAGGGAGAGGGTATGAGGACGAAAATAGCATGGCTGTGGTTTGTAATGTTGCATCCTGTAAGAAGAGGAACAGGGAGAGAGAGAGAGAGAGAGAGAGAAAGAGAGAGAGATATTACCCAAACAGATATAAGGAGGGAGGGAGGGAGAGAGAGAGAGAGAGAGAGAGAGAGAGAGAGAGAGAGAGAGAGAGAGAGAGAGAGAGAGAAAGGAAGAGAGGGCGAGAGAGAAAAAAAGAGAGAGGCAGATAGTAATACAGAAAGAGAGAGAGAGAGTCAGACAGACATATACCAAGATAATTACAATTACAAACAAAAAGACAGAAACATAGACAGAAATATCGAAAAGCGAAGGAAAGAAAGAGAATAAACAGAAAACAAAAAATAAGAAATACAACCCATGAAAAAAAAAAACAATTACACACATATAAAAGAGGACAAATAAACAATAGTTCTTTTTTCAGATCAGATGAAAAGGAAAAAGCAACACTTTTATCACAAAAACACCTAGTTATTCTTTCAGGACTGAGTCGTTATTGTGGTTAGAAAGTCGAGACTGAAGTAACGGAATTTCTTTCTCTTATCAAAAAACTGAGAGGGGGAAGAGGAAGGAGAGGGAGAAGGAGGGAGAAGGGGAGAGGAAGGACAGGGAGAAGGAGGGAAAGGGGAGATGGAGGGAGTGAGGAGGGAGAAGGAGGGAGGATGGAGAGTGAGAGAGTGAGGGAGGGAGGGAGGAGAGAGGGAAGTGAGAAGGGGAGGGAAGAGTGGAGAGGGAAAGGCGGGAGAAAGAGAGAAAGAGAGAGAGAGAGAGAGAGAGAGAGAGAGAGAGAGAGAGAGAGAGAGAGAGAGAGAGAGAGAGAGAGAGAGAGAGAGAGAGAGAGAGACTGAGGGAGAGGAAGGGAAGGAGGAAGAAGGAGAAAGAGGAGGAAGGAAAGGAGACGGAAAGCAAGGAGAAGAAGAGAGAAGAGAGCCAGAGAAAAAGGCATACCGAATGAGACTAAGACAAAAAGACAAACTAACAAACAGACAGACTAAAAATCTAACAAACAGATAGACGAATTAAGACAACCAGATTAAAAGAGAGAGTGAGAAAGTGAGAGTATGTCATAACGAAATTAGTATAGGACCTACAGCATACCAGTGACACATAACTCTGACATATGTGTGTATGTACGTATCTTAAAAAGAACCGAATTTAATTATCTCCAATCAAAAACTTATAAACGTCAGTGATAAAGACACAAAGCATAAAAAAGAAAATAAAACTTAAATGATATGGGAACTTAGAAGCCATAATATAGCTACAGAATATTCTAGATGAGCGTGGGCGGCCGTGGGCGTTTTGTTAATATGTTTGTGTATGAAAGGGTGGGTTGTGAGAGCGAGGGAGGCGGGGATGGGGGGGGACGGGGGTGGTTGGGGGAGGGGGAAAGAACTTGAATGATATGGGAACTTAGAAGCCATAATATAGCTACAGAGAAAGTCTTGTACGAAACGAAGGAAAAATCAAGTACACACGCTAGCATGTATACACATTCATACATACATACATGCATATGCACATACACACACATAAATATGCACACACATGCACACATACAGAAAAATAACAAGAAAAATAATAAATGAACAAGGGCAACAGAAAAGTAACATGAAGAAAAGTGAAATAACAAGTGCAAGCAACAAGAAAAACAATGAAATAACAAGAGAACCAGAAAGAAAAAACAAGAAAAGCAAGAAAATAACAATAACAGAAAAAACAAGAAAAACAATAACATAACAAGAACAATAGAAACAATAAACAAGAAAAGGTTAGCAATAACATAAGGCAATACAACAAAAACAAGAAAATAACAAGAAAAAATATTTAAAAAAACAAAGAATCAAATGCATCAGAACAAGAAAACAAGAAAAAACAAAAGAAGAATATCAAAAATGACAGAGAAAATAGCAGAAAGTAACAAAACTAACAAGAAAAAAACAAGAGAAGACATGATAAATGATAAAAGCAACAAGAAAAAACATCAAATGCATCAGAAAAAAAAAATAGAATAAAAAACAGAATATCAAAGAGCCACGGAAAAATAACAACAATAACAAAAGCACCAAAAAAAGCAAGATAAGACAATAAAATAATACGAGCAACAAGAACAATATGAAGAGCAACAGAAAAATGTCAACATAATATCAAAATAAACAGAAATTAACAAGAAAAAAACAAACAGAACATCAAAAATCAATAGAAAAAAAAAGTGAATAAGTCAACAGAATATTTTAAAAATTAACAAAAATAACAAGAAAACAGAATATCAACAGAACATCAGAAAAATCAACCAGAAAATCAACAAGAAAAAAACAAACACAATATCAAGAGCAACAGAAAATAACAAGAACGAGTCAACAGAAAGAGCGACAGAAAAATAACAAGAAAAAAACAAACAGAACATCAAAAATCAACAGAAAATAACAAGAAAAACAACAAACAGAATATCAAAGAGCAACAGAAAAATCCCAAGAACGAGTCAACAGAACAGGCAGAGAAGCCAAGCCATTTCCTACCCCACCCCCACCCACCCCACCCACCCCACCCCCACCCCCGCTGCGCCGCCGTGGCTCCCCCAGAAGGAAGTTTATGTCTTAATTGTTGCAATTGAGAGCCACCGTCTTCAGAGCCATTAAATTCACGCCCGACAGCTCGCTTCTCTCTTTCCCTCGGCCGCTAGATGGGCGTGGGCGGCCGTGGGCGTTTTGTTAATATGTTTGTGTATGAAAGGGTGGGTTGTGAGAGCGAGGGAGGCGGGGATGGTGGGGACTGGGGGGGGGGGTAGGAGGGTGGTTAGGGGAGTGGGGGGAGGGGGAGGAGGAAAGGAGGAAGAGGGAGGGGGAAGGGGGAGGAGAGGGGGAGAGGGAGGGGTAGGGAAGGGAAAGGAGGAAGGGGGAGGGAGGAAGGGAGGGAGGGAGGGGGGGGAGGGGGAGGGGAGGGAAGGAGGAAGGAGGAGTGTGAGGGGAGGAAAGGAAGAAGAGGGGGGGATAAATAGGGGGAGGGAAAGGGGCAGACAGACAGTCTGTCAGACATGGAGACAACCAGGATGACACAGATGTACAGACACCCAAACAAACAGACAACCACCAATGCCTCCGCTTCACAGACAGACAAACTAACAAACAGACAGACAACCCTATAATCACACGTAATACAGACAAACAAATTTATCTAAATCATCCTTCTCCACAAACAAACAAACAAACAGAATTGAATCCCCTCCCCTCCGCATTACAAACAGACAGACAAACAAACTCATCTAAACCCCCCTCCTCCTCCACAAACAAACAAACAAACAGCCTTAAATACACCCCCCCCCATTACAAACAGACAGACAAACAAACTCATCTAAACCTTCCTCCTCCACAAACAAACAAAACAAACAGCCTGAAACCAACAGCGGAATGGGCGTGGCTAAGTGCGCGGGCGTGCGGGCGTGCGGGCGTGGACGAGGGTCAGCCAGACATTACGATCTTCAGTACGGTCCGTCGTAACTCGGATACGGCAGTCGTAACGAGTGGATTACAACCGTACGCAAAATGGCGGAAGACATAAAAATGATAAGCTTCCTTTTTCTTATTTCTTACTGTCCTTTTTTTTCTTTCTTTCTTTCTTTCTTTCTTTTTTATTTGATCTGTCATTTTTCTCAATTTTTTTTCTTTCTTTCTTTCTTTTTTTTCATTTGATCTGTCATTTTTTTTTCTCTTAATGTCTTTTTTCCTTTCTTTTTTATTTGATCTCTCTTTCTTTCTTTTCTTTATTCTTTTTACTTTTTGCTATTTTTTTCTGTTTTAATCTGTCCTTATTTTCTTTTCTTTTTTCTTTTTTCTTTTTTTTATCTGTCTTTTTTATGTTTTTCTTTCTTTCTTTCCTTTTTTTATGTGTCTTGGAAGAGAAAATGTTTTGAGTCAAATGACTTGTCTGTTGTGTGAGGTTTATTTTATCGTGTCTGGAGAATATTTGTTATATTTATTATTCATGTCACTAATACTTTCTTGTTGTGGTTACTATTGTTGTTATTGTTACTATTTTTAGTAGTTGTTGTATCAATATTGTCTTTTTTTATTGCGATTATCAATATCGTCAGTGTTGCTGTTATCATTATCATCATTATTATTATTGTTATTACCATTAAAATCATCTTTGTTATTATTTTTGTTATTATCATTATCAATATTACTATTATCATTATTATTACTATTACTATTATTATTATCATTATTATTATTGTTATTATTATTATTATTATTATTATTATTATTATTATTATTATTATTATTATTATTATTATTATTATTACTATCATCATTATTTTCATTTTTTTATCATTATTATCATTATCAATATGATCATTATTATCATTATTATCACCATTATCATTATTATCATTACTATCATTGCTATCATTGTCATTATAATCATTATTAATATTATTATAATTATCATTATTATTATAATTATCACTGTTATCATTATTATTATCATTAATACTATTGTTATTACTATTATTATGATTATTATTATTATTATTATTATTGTTATTGTTATTATCATTGTTATTATCATAATTAGTATTATCATTGTTATTATCATTATTATTATTCTCATCCTTGTTATCATCGTTATCACTATTGTTATCGTCATTTTTTTATAATCATTATTATGTTCATTATCATTCTTATCCTTACCATCGTCATTGTTATTATCCTCATAATTTTCATCATCATCATTATCATTATTATTATCATTATCATTACTATTGTTATTATTATAATTTTCCCCCTACTTAGATTATCATTATAATCATCATTATCATTATCATCATCATACATATCATCATCATTATAATCATTATCATTATTAAGCTTACATTAATTACCCCATTTAGAACTTTTTGGGGCATTTATTCCCCTAGAACGTCACACTGGGGGATTTCTCTCTCTCTCTCTCTCTCTCTCTCTCTCTCTCTCTCTCTCTCTCTCTCTCTCTCTCTCTCTCTCTCTCTCTCTCTCTCTCTCTCTCCTCCCCTTTCCCTCTCTCTCTCCCTCCCTCCCTCCCTCCCTCTCTCTCTCTCTCTCTCTCTCTCTCTCTCTCTCTCTCTCTCTCTCTCTCTCTCTCTCTCTCTCTCTCTCTCTCTCTCCCTCCCTTTCCCTCTCTCTCTCCCTCCCTCCCTCCCTCTCTCTCTCTCTCCATTTCTCTCTCTCTCTCTCTCTCTCTCTCTCTCTCTCTCTCTCTCTCTCTCTCTCTCTCTCTCTCTCTCTCTCTCTCTCTCTCCCTCCCTTTCCTCTCTCTCTCTCCCTCCCTCCCTCTCCTCTCTCTCTCTCTCTCTCTCTCTCTCTCTCTCTCTCTCTCTCTCTCTCTCTCTCTCTCTCTCTCTCTCTCTCTCTCTCTCTCTCTCTCTCTCTCCCTCCCTCCCTCCCTCCTCTCTCTCTCTCTCTCTCTCTCTCTCTCTCTCTCTCTCTCTCTCTCTCTCTCC
>NC_091572.1:37244758-37252258 GCF_042767895.1 Penaeus vannamei | reverse complement strand
AGAGTGGATAATTAAACCTCTCTCTATCTATCTATCTATCTATCTATCTATCTATCTATCTCTCTATCTCTCTATCTCTCTCTCTTTCTCTCTCTATCTATCTCTCTCTCTCTCTCTCTCTCTCTCTCTCTCTCTCTCTCTCTCTCTCTCTCTCTCTCTCTCTCTCTCTCTCTATCTATCTATCTATCTATCTATCTCTCTCTCTCTCTCTCTCTCTCTCTCTCTATCTCTCTCTCTCTCTCTCTCTCTCTCTCTCTCTCTCTCTCTCTCTCTCTCTCTCTCTCTATCTATCTATCTATCTATCTATCTATCTATCTCATTCTCTCTCCGCAAATGCAACCATCAAAGTAGTAAACAGACACAGAAAAAGTATACAAATACACACATACAAACACACACACACACACATACATACATACATACATACATACATACATACATACATACATACATACATATATATATTCATACATCAATCCATTCATCCATACATGCATACATACATACATACATACATACATACATACATACATACATACATACATACATACATACATACATATATTCATCCATCCTTCCATCCATCCATCCATCCATACATACATACATACATAAACCCATAACCCAAACCTCCTAACACGTACACAACACCCCCTCAAAACCCTGTGCATTGACCTCCTAATGTTACCTTACACTCCTAGCAGCTTCTTGACCCCCACCTCCCTTGCCCTCCTTTACCCTTCCCTTGATCACAAAGCCACCCTTTCTCTCCGCCTCCGCCCCTTCCCCCCCCCCCCCCTTATCCCTTAAAGGTAAGGGGGGGGGGGGCAAGCACGACACCTCCGTTGACCTTATAAGGAAAGAGTAAGTCGCCTGGAAGCTCCTGGCAAACGCTTGTATGTTAGTGTTGCTTGTTTAGAGGTTTTTAAAATAATTTTGTTATTTTTTTTGTTTCTTTTTATTTAGTTTTTGTTGTTGTTTTTGTTGCTGTTGTTTGTTTAGAGATTTTTTAAAAATAATTTTGCTTTTTTGTTTCTTTTTCTTTAGTTTTTGTTGTTGTTTTTGTTGGTGTTGCTTATTTAGAGATTTTTTAAAAATAATTTTGCTTTTTTGTTTCTTTTTCTTTAGTTTTTGTTGTTGTTTTTGTTAGTGTTGCTTGTTTAGAGATTTTTAAGATCATTTTTTTTTTTATTTTCTTTTTCTTTATTTTTTATTGTTGTTCTTTGTTTCTGTTGATTGTTGAGATTTTTTGTTTTTTTGTTTCTTTTTCTTTGGTTTTTGTTGTTGTTTTTGTTGCTGTTGTTTGTTAAGAATTTTGGGGGATTTTTTGTTTCTTTTTCTTTAGTTTTTGTTGTTGTTTTTGTTTCTGTTGTTTGGTTTATGTCTCCAGTTTTGGTTTTGATGGCCATTATTATCATCTTTTATTACTTAATTATTAGTGTTATTACCGTCTTCTTTCTTATTATTATTTCTATTATCACTATAATCATTATTATCATTATAAGTATTATTATTGTTACGAACATTATCATTATCATTATTCTTATCATTAACATTATAGTTACTATAATATTCATCGCTATTATTATCATCATGATTACTATCATTATCATTACTATTATTATTTCAATCATTATTATTATAATTCTTATTATCATTATCATTATTATCATTGCTATCATTATCATTATCACCATCACCAATATCATTATTATCATCACCAATATCATTATTATCATCATAATTATCATCATTACTATCATTGACATCAAAGCCATTCATCACCATTACTATCATCATCATTTTTATCATTATCATCACAATATCATTACTAATATCAGCATTATCTCAACTATTTCCATTACGATCACCACCGTTCTTATTTCTATAAATCTTAACTATCAACTGAAATATCAACAAAAAAAGTCAATCAGAAAGATTATCAATACCTAAAGTAATCAAATTAAATTTCAAAATCCATTCATAATTATCTCTAGAATTCCTTAATTGAAAGTAGATGTTGAATTGGGAAGATGTATTAAGGTCGTTAATGAGTGTGATATCACAGAGTGGATAATTAAACCTCTCTCTCTCTCTCTCTCTATCTATCTATCTATCTATCTATCTATCTATCTATCTATCTATCTATCTATCTATCTATCTATCTATCTATCTCTCTCTCTCTCTCTCTCTCTCTCTCTCTCTCTCTCTCTCTCTCTCTCTCTCCCTCTATCTCTCACTCTCTCTCTCTCTCTCTCTCTCTCTCTCTATCTCTCTCTCTTTATCTCTCTATCTCTATCTATCTATCTATCTTTCTCATTCTCTCTCTGCAAATGTAACCATCGAAGTAGTAAACAGACACAGAAAAAGTATACAAATACACACATACAAACACACACACACATACATACATACATACATACATACATACATACATACATACATACATACATACATACATACATACATACATACATACATACATACATACATACATACATACATACATATATTCATACATCCTTCCATCCATCCATCCATCCATCCATCCATCCATACATACATACATACATACATACATACATACATACATACATACATACATACATACATACATACATACATCCATATATAAATGCATACATACATCCATACACACATACACAAATAAACAAATAAAGAAATAGGTAACACAAGATCAACAGAAGTATCAAAAACAAAACAAACAAACATAAACAAACGTGACAATACTGAAGGGATACATACACACATACACAAATAAACAAATAAAGAGATAGCTAACACAAGATCAAAAATATCAAAAACAAACAAACAAACATGTAAACATAAACAAACGTGACAACGCTGAAGGGATCAAACAGGTGTCTTTTAATCCACCCAAAAAAAGTTGACGAATCGGAATCTTCTAGAACGCGGATGCCTTCGACGACCAGAACGACCCGCTGAGAATCCCAAGTGGATATTTTACATAATGCTGATATATATTTTGAGATTGTTCCGCTGATTCTCCTTTCGGCTCGGAGCATACACGAAGTCGGGAGACACGGGATTAAAAATTCATGATAGTTCTTTTTTGGCGTCTTATGCAAATGAGATTGTAATGGTGAGGGTCTTCTCTTTATTACTGTGAATAAAGTTTGTGTGGATTTTTTTTTGTTATGGGGGTGGATGGGGGTGGGGTTGGTGTTTATGTGAAAGTTTTTTTTTTTTTGTATCGTTCGTTTGTTCATTTTGGTGATATTTGTTCTTGTAATGAGGGTTTTGTGGCGGAGAAATATGCGGGATGGAATGCCAGCTTTTTTACCGCCTCGTGTTCAGTGTATGTTAGCGTTCATTAAGAATAAGTGCCTATTGTACCCAGTCCTCACCTCCCCCGTACCCACCCACCCTCCCCCCCTCTTCTCCCCAGCTCCACCGCGTCCTAAACCCACCCCCTACCCACCCCTTTTTAACCCTGCCCAACCACCACCCCCCCTCCCCACCACCCAGCACATAGCTAGCTCGCCCCGCCCCCTTCCATTTCCGCTACGCCCATTCATGCTTCGAGTTCATTCATAAAACTGACACGTAGTACTACTATAGTACTCTTGACCTCATTCACCCTCACGTACGTTCACGACGGGGACTTTCGCACGTACTACACGCACATTTGTACATAGGCATTTGTACAAGGACGTGTATGTGTGTATACGTATTCAAGAGGTAATGTGATGGTGTCCAACTTACAGGTATGTGAAGGAATGTTGGCGTATGAATTTTAAAAAACACACACAGATAATTGCAATATTTACAAAACAACACTTATATACATACGTATACGCACACACACACACACATATATAGACAAACACACACTCACACACAAGCACATACAAATATATAGATCTTGCATAACCTGAAATCACACAACCTTATCCACTCACACACACACAAATACACACACACACACGCACACAACCACACACACAATACATACACATCTTGCGTTACCTGTAAAATAACACTTACACACACACACACACGAACATACACCTACGCACACACACCCACGCACACACACAACATAAACCCATCTTCCGTTACCTGTAAAATAACACTTACACACACACGTACATACACCTACGCACACGCACACACACCCACGAATATACACCTACGCACACGCACACACCTAACATAAACCCATCTTCCGTTACCTGTAAAATAACACTTACACACACACGCACACACACCCACGAATATACACACGGCTCAACCACATCCTTTCCGAGCAATTATAACTGTACTGGGTCGCACCGTAAGTTATAACCGTACTTGATGTTGTAGAGTCATCGTGAGGTAGGGAGAGAGGGAGAGAAAGAGAGGGAGAGAGGGACAGGGAGAGGGAGAGTGGGAGAGAAAGAGAGAGAGAGAGGGGAGAGGGAGGGAGAGAGAGAGAGGGGGGGGGGGAGTGGGAGAGAGAAAGAGAGGGGGAGAGGAAGAGAGAGAGAGAAAGAGAAAGAGAGAGGGGAGAAAGAGAGAGAGGGAGAGAAAAAAAGAGAGGGAGAGAGAGAGGGGGGGTGAGTGGGAGAGAGAGAGAGAGAGGGAATGAGAGAGAGAGAGGGAAGGGGGAGAGAGAGGGGGAGAGATGGGCAAGAGATGGGAAAGAGAGGGAGAAATAGGGAGAGGGTGGGAGAAGGGAGAGGGAGGGAGAGAAGGAGAGAGAGAGAGAGGGGGGGTGCGAGAAGGGGGAGAGGGATATGAGAAAGAGGATGGAGGAGAGAGTGGGAGAGAAAGAGAGGGGGGGAGAGAGAAAGAGAGAGAGAGAGAAGGGGAGAGGTAGGGAGGGACAGCGAGAAAGAGAGGGGGAAGGGGGAGAGAGAGAAGGGAGAGAGAGGGGGAGAGATGAGAGAGAGAGAGAGAGAGAGAAGGGGGAGAGAGGGGGAGAGATGGAAGAGAGAGAGAGAGTGAAGGGGGAGAGGTAGGGAGAGGGACATGAGAGAGAGAGGGACGGCGAGAGAGAGAGAGAAGGGAGAGAGAAGGGGAGAGATGGGAAAGAGAGAGAGAGAGGGGGGGAGAGGTAGAGAGAGGGACAGCGAGAGAGAGGAGGGAGGGAGAGAAAGAGAGGGGGGAGTGGGAGAGAGAAAGAGAGGGGGAGAGGGAGAGAGGTAGGGAGAGAGGGACAGCGAGAGAGAGAGGGGAAGAGGAGAGGGGGGGAGAGGGAGAGAAAGAGAGAGAGAGAGAGGGGAGAAAGAGAGAGAAGGAGGAGGAGGAGAGACAGACAGAGAGAGAGAGAGAGAGTGAGAGTGAGAGTGAGAGAGAGAGAGAGAGAGAGAGAGAGAGAGAGAGAGAGAGAGAGAGAGAGAGAGAGAGAGAGAGAGAGAGAGAGAGAGAGAGAGAGAGAGAGAAAGAGAGACAAAGAGAGAGAGAGAGAGAGAGAGACAAAGAGAGTCAAAGATAGAGAGAGAGAGAAAGAGAGAGACAAAGATAGAGAGAGAGAGAGAGAGAAAGGGAGAAAGAGAAAGAAAGAGAAAGAAAGAAATAGAGAGAAAGAAAGAGAGATTGAATATAGATAAGAAGAAATAGCAAAACACAAAGTAACAAAGCCGAGAAGAGGCAAAACCACCACCAACCAAAACCAATCGAACCACTTTCCAAAAAAAAAAGAGAAAGAGAAACGAGAGAGGATAGAGAAAGAAAAGAAAAATTAAAAGGTCAGACAGACTAATTCCTTGCAATTAGCAGTGAGCGTGATCAAAAACGTAACTTCCGGTTGAGGGCTTATCATTTTATCGCCGCTTTTGTGAAAATCATTAAGAGTCAGCAGGATTCGGAGCAAAAAAAATCTTTTACATGCATGTGCGGGCATGTACACACACACGTACAGACATGCATACACATACAGACATGAACACATACAGACATGGACATACATATTGACATGGGCACACATGGACACACATACAGACATGGACACATATCAGACATGCATACACATACAGACATGCATTCACGTACAGACATGTATACACATACAGACATGGACATACATACAGGCATGCACACACATGGACACTTACAGGCATGCACATGGACACACATACAGACATACACACACATGGACACACATACAGACATGCACGCACATGGACACACATACAGACATGCACGCACATACAGACACATACACATATGGACACACATACAGACATGCACACACACTTACACACATACAGACATGGACACAAATGCATCACACATACAGACATAAACACATACAGACACGCAGACATATACACATATAAAAAATAGATAGATAGATAGATAGATAGATATTTAGGTAGGTAGCTGGATTCATACAGATATGTATGAAAGAAATGATAAACAAGAAATCTAAACAATATTCATTATATATGCAATCATATGACATATATTAATATAATAAATTTGACAAAGATAATTAAGAACACTTATCCTACTGAGAAGCGCTTGTCAACAATTAGCAATAAGTCCCCGGTATGTATATATATATATATATATATATATATATATATATATATATATATATATATATATATATATATATATACATATATATATATATATATATATATATATATATATATATATATATATATATAGAGAGAGAGAGAGAGAGAGAGAGAGAGAGAGAGAGAGAGAGAGAGAGAGAGAGAGAGAGAGAGAGAGAGAGAGACAGACAGAGAGAGAGACAGAGAGACAGAGACAGAGACAGAGACAGAGACAGACAGACAGACAGACAGACAGACAGACAGACAGAGACATGTACAGTTATACACTTATTCTCTTTCTTCCTTTCTTTCTTTCTCTCTCTCATTCTTTCTCTCTCTCGACAGGAAGAGGGCGTTTCCCGCACTTGTAAATCAGGGTGGCAAGTGTCATCCCCCCTCCCCCCTCCCTCTCCCCCCTCCCCCCCTGTCACACGAACATCCTCGCTTCCTTCGCTTGCACGCTAAACTCGCCTCTAAGTTTGGATGAATACAATGGTATAAGGAGAGAGTATCGTTTTATTTGTTGTTGTTTTTTAGAATGTTTGTATGTCTGTATGGGGTTGTTGTTGTCATTATCATCATTATTAGTAATGACTGTCGTTGTTGTAGCAGCAGTAGTAGTAGTAATAGTAGTAGTAGTAGCAGCAGCAGCAGCAGTGGTAGTAGTAGTAGCAATAGTACCAGCAGTAGTAGTAATAGTAGTAATAGTAGTAGTAGTAGTAGAAGTAGTAGTAGCAGTAGTTGCATCAATAGCAACAGCAGCAGCAGCAGTAGTAGTAGTAATAGTAGTAGTAGCAGTAGTAGCAGTAGTAGAAGTAGTAATAATAATGGTAGTAGCAATAGCAGTAGTAGTAGTAGTAATAGTGGTGGTAATAGTGGCAGTAGCAGTAGTTGTAGTAGTAGTAATAGTGGTGGTGGTGGTGGTAGTAGTAGTAGTTGAAGTAGAAACAGTAGTATTAGCGGTGGTGGT
>NC_091572.1:37227258-37229758 GCF_042767895.1 Penaeus vannamei | reverse complement strand
TATATATATATATATATATATATATATATATATATATATATATATATATATATATATATATATATATATATATATACATGCATATATATATATATATATATATAGAGAGAGAGAGAGAGATATATATAGAGAGAGAGAAGTGAGAGGGAGGGAGAGAGAGAGAGAGAGAGAGAGAGAGAGAGAGAGAGAGAGAGAGAGAGAGAGAGAGAGAGAGAGAGAGAGAGAGAGAGATGTATATGTATATGTGTGTGTGTGTATGTATATGTGTTGTGCGTGTGTGTGTGTGTATGTATGTGTGTATTTGTTTGTGTGCGTGCGTTTGCGTATACGAAAATCCACTTCGAAATTGAAATCCCAAAAAGAAAGGCCCCCTCTTAACGCCGAGCTCCTTTCACAACACATCCACATAAACAGCCGCCATGTGGATGTCCCGATACCCTCCTCCTCCCGCCTTATCCCCCCTTCCCCCCCTCCGCCCCACCTCCCCTCCCCCCCACCCTCCGTCCCCCTCCCCTCCCCCCCCACACACCCACACATGGAGGGCGCTCTCACACTCACCCATAAACTCTGGCTCTTTGATTACACAACTCTATCCCAACTCTATCTAAGAACCGCACGCATGATTGTGGAGGATCTATGGGGGTTCTCGCTCTCTTTCTTGTCTCTTATTTTCTCCTCTGGTTCCCCTTTTCTGGTTTATCTTTCTCTTCTTTCTCTTCTTCTTGTTTCTCCTTCCTTTGGTTACATTTCCTTTCCTTTGTCTTTCTACTTTTTATCTTATTTTTTTTTTCTTCCCTTCTTTTCACTTTCTTCTTTTTTTTTCTTTTTTTCCCCTTTTTTTCATCCCTCTTCGCCTCTCTTATCTCCCTTCCCCTCCCTCTCTCTTCCCCTCTCTTAAGTTCTCTTCTCCTTTCTTCCTTTCCTTCCTTTCTCTTCCTCCTTTCCCCTCACTTCTTCTTTCTCCTTTCTACATTTTCTTCTCTTCTCTCTCTTCTCCTCCTTTCTCATCTTTTTCCCTCCCTTCTCTTCTCTTTTTTCTTCTCCTTTTCCTTACCTCCTCCTTCCCTCCCTTCCCCTCCCATCCTTTGTCCTTCCTTTTTTTCCCTCTCTTCCCTTCCCATCCCTTCCCCTCTCTTCCCTCTCTTTTTTCCCTCCTTTCCCCTTTCTCTTGCCTTCCCTTCCCATCCCTTCCCCTCTCTTCCCTCTCTTCCTTCTTTTTCCTCTCCTTTCCCTTTTCTTGCCTTCCCTTCCCGTCTCTTCCCTTATTACTAATCTTCCTCCCACTTCTTCTTCCCCTATTCTTATCCCCCTTACTCGGCCTTCCCCTTATTTTCTCCCCGCATGTTTACTCGCTGTATCTCCCCCTACCCCTCCCTCCCCTCCCTCCCCTATCTCCCTCTTTTTTTTCCAAATCTTTATCTCCCTCTTTTATTCTTCCTCAGGCCTAATTCTTTTCCATTTTCCTCTCCCTATTTTTCCTTGTCATAAACATCATTTCTTCTTATATTCCTTTTTCTTCTTCCTCTTTCTCCTCCTCGATGGTTTCCTTGTCATATTAGTTCTCCCTCCTCCTCTTCCTTCTCCTCCTCCTCCTTCTCCTCCTCCCCCTTCTCCTCCTCCTCCTCCTTCCCCTGATCTTTATACTCTTTCTACTACTTATTTTCCTCCTCTTCTTCCTCCTTCTCCTTCTCCTCCTCCTCCTTCTCCTCCTCCTCCTTCTCCTCCCTTTCCTCCTCCACCACCCTTCTTCCTCCCAAATTACTTCTCTCTTTTATAGTCCTCTTCGTCTTCTTCTTCTTCTCCTTCTTATTATTATCATTATCAATTCTTCTTCTTTTTCTTCTTCTTCTTCCTCCCCCCTTCCCCCTCCTCCACCACCATCCCTCTTCCTTCTTCCCCCTCCCTTCTTCTCCTCCACCACCATTTCTCCTCCTCCTCCTCCACCATTCTTCCTCCTCCTCCTCTTCCACCACCACAGTCCTTCCTCCACCTCCCCTCTTCCCTCCTTCCTCCTCCTCCTCCTCCTCCCCCTCCTCCTCCTCCACCACCATCCTCTTCCTCCTCCTCCCCTTCTTCCTCCTCCACCATCACCACCATCCTTCCTCCTCCACCATCCTTCCACCACTATCCCTCCTCCTCCTCCTCCCCTACCACCACCACCACCACCATCCTCCCTCCTTCCACCATCCTCCTCCTCCTCCTCCTCCTCCCCTCCTTCCCCCTCGACACAAACCCCCCTTCCCTTAAGATATTCCTAGGGGCGCTTCTGCTCTCATCCCCCATGCGCAAATTTACACATTTCGCCATAAAGTTTGCATATCTTCGTCCCAAGGGAACACTCTGCTAAGTTTTCATGTCAGCGTCTTCCCAGTCTGCCTCAAGGAGATATCATAGGAGGCGAGGGAAGAGTACTGAGATGTGTGTGAGTGTGTGTGTGAGCGTGTGTGTTTATGGCGTGCGTATGGGGTTGCTCTTTCTCTCTTTCTTTCTGTCTTTCTTT
>NC_091572.1:37212258-37214758 GCF_042767895.1 Penaeus vannamei | reverse complement strand
CGATAAATAAACAAGGACTAATTTTGTTATTGTGATTGATGTTAAAGTGACTGCTGGGATGATAGAGCTGTTGTTATTTTTGTTATTGATTTTGTTGTTGTTGTTTGTTGTTGCTTTTGTCGTTGTTTTGTTGTTCTTGTTTTGTGTTTGTTGTAGTTTTTGTCGTTGTTTTTGCTTGTCTTGCTTGTTGCTTATTTTGCTTTTGATTATTGTTTTTTCTAGCTGCTGCTGCTGTTGTTTCTGTTCTTGTTGGTACTTATTATTCCTGTTATTATTGTCGTTATTTCTGTCGTTATTATCATCGTTATTGATGCTGTTCTTGTTGTTATTGCAGTTGTTATTAAAACTATTTCTATAATCTCTTAATGTTACAGTCAACATCGTTATTATCAGCATCATTGCCATTATCATCATCATCATTATTTATAAGACTACCACTCGTTATCATCAACAACATTATTAACTCCACCAACCGATAAAGGTGGTAACTTTGAGAAAAGAAAAGAGGAAAATGAAAAGCAAAGAAAAAAAAGAAAAACAACCAGAATTCAAGGGACATGGCCAAACCACACGTAAATTGCCCAATCAAACGACAAAAAAGACATGAAATAAAAATGGAAAAACACGTAAACAATAAGCCCAAAAAACGTGGTAATTTTAAGAAAAGGAAAGAGGAAAATGAAAAGCAATGGAAAAAAAAAGAAAAATTAGTGAACTACAAACAACACGTAAATGACCAATCAACCGACAAAAAATAAATAAATAAATAAATAAAACAAAAATAAAAAAAACATAAAATCAAAATGGAAAAACACACAACCAATAAGCAAAAAAAAAAAAAAAAAAAAAAAAAAAAACTGAACACGGGCACATTCTTAAGAACTACGTAGCCAGGAATGTTCTCTGTTACCCAAAAAAAAAAAAAAAACCTTCTCCAAGTATGTTCTGCTCCTTTTCCCAGTGTTTTTTGTCGTTATATTTTTCTCTAGGTCAGCGGTGAAACTAACAGGTGTGTGTTTACGGTGGACTTACCTCGTAGACAGACACTCGTGAGGTTTCTCAGGAGGAGAGGCAGAGAAGAGGGAGACTTTCTTATTTTCTTTATTTCTATCTTTCTGTCTGGTTGTCTGTCTGTCTGTCTGTCTGTCTATTTGTCTGTCGGTCTGTCGGTCGGTCGGTCTCTTTCTTTCTTTCTCTCTCTCTCTCTCTCTGTCTTTCTGTCTATCTCTCTGTCTTTCTCTCTCTCTCTCTCTCTCTCTGTGTCTTTCTCTCTGTCTCTCTCTCTCTCTCTCTCTCTCTCTCTCTCTCTCTCTCGCTCTCTCTCTCTCTCTCTCTCTCTCTCTCTCTCTCTCTTTCTCTTTCTCTCTCTCTCCGTCTCTCTCTCTCTGTCTCTCTGTCTCTCTCTCTATCTATCTATCTATCTGTCTATATATCTATCTATCTATCTATCTTTATCTCGCTGAATATCTGTCTATCTATTTCTATCGATCTATGTATCAATCAATATTTCTTTCTCTCTATCCATCTATCTACCTATCTATACATTTATCTATCTATCTATTTCTCACACTTTTTTTTCGTTATCATTGTTTATTACAGATTTTCCGCTTGATTGTTCAAGATAAACACAAACCGGACTATCATTTTCCAGTTTTTATTCGCCGACAAATCCACCGAAATGCTTAATCATTGCTCAAATCGACGGTAAAATCTTAGAAATCCGACTTAATGATACCTGGTGTGATGGGCTTCCACTGTAGCGGTACAGTTAGCGGGTTTTAGCTAGTATTAAGCGGATAACAGGTAGGATGGGGCGGGAGGGAGAGAATAGGTAAGAGAGGGGAGGTGAGAAGGGGGGTGAAAAGAGGTGAGGGAGGAAGGAAGGGAGAGAGGGAGAGAGGGAAGGAGAGAATAGATGAGAGAGGAACGTAGGAAGGGAGAGGAGAGGCGAGTGAAAGGGAGAGAATAGATGAGAGAGGAACGTAGGGAGGGAGAAAAGAGGTAAGAAAAAAGGAGAGAAAGAAAAAGAGAGAGAGAGAAGAAAAAGAGAGCGAAATACGTACAAATACCTACGTCTACTTCTATCACCATAGACAAACAACCACAAAAAAAATATAGATACAGCAACAAACCGAACCCTACACCAATAGACAGCTAAGCATAAATGATAGAAGACAGTCAGACAGACGCAAAGTTGAGCACAACGACCTACACATAAGTAATCAGACACCTGGAATGTGATAAAGACTATAATCCACCTTCATTCACGTCATTCCCCAGTCCCTAAACCTCCTCATCCAGATCTGAACCAATTGTGCGTAGGTTTAGCTCATTCATACTCTGTCGGATCTGAACCAATAGTAAGTAGGCTTAACTCATTCATACTTTGTACGTATCTGAACCACCCATTGTGTACGGTACCCTACTACGGGACATGGGCGTATGCTGTGAGGCTTAGGCGTATAAGCTACTGGGAATATTCGGGTGCAATTGGCTGTGG
>NC_091572.1:37192258-37197258 GCF_042767895.1 Penaeus vannamei | reverse complement strand
CAGATGGATACGCAGACCCAATAGACAGATGGCTGCGCAGACCCAATAGACAGATGGCTGCGCAGACCCAATAGACAGATGGCTGCGCAGACCCAATAGACAGATGGCTGCGCAGACCGGCCAGTTACCAGCGAGTCCGAGAATGTGTGCAAGAGATCAGACAACATTGCACACGGAATCTTTATCGTGAGCAGTTAAATGCACATTTTGAGATTATTTACACTTGTTTTTGCGCAGTCGCCTTGATGCCCTTCAAATATCCAGAAATTCCCTTGGTGCTCTTAGTCTCGTAAAAACTGCGGTGCTCTTTTCAACCTAGAATTCCTGCCTTGTATGTATCTATATCTCTCTATATATATTCATAAATATATGTACACACACACACACATATATATATATATATATACATATATATATATATATATATATATATATATATATATATATATATATATATATGTGTGTGTGTGTGTGTGTGTGTGTGTGTGTGTGTGTGTGTGTGTGTGTGTGTGTGTACATATATATGTTTGTATGTATACGTCCACAAATATATACGCATGTATAAATACATATATATATATATATATATATATATATATATATATATATATATATATATATATATATATATATATATATATATATATATATATATATATGTGTGTGTGTGTGTGTGTGTGTATGTGTGTGTGTGTGTGTGTGTGTGTGTGTGTGTGTGTGTGTGTGTGTGTGTGTGTGTAGTGTTCTATTTCTGCGTATATATATGCCTTTTACAGCTAAATGCGCAGAGAGCACACACCCATCTATTCATACACGAAAATAAAAACTAAAAAAAACTATCAGTGTAAATAAATACATTCATACATACACGAAATAATAGATAAATAAATACATTCATACATACACGAAATAATAGATAAATAAATACATTCATGCATACACGAAATGATAAATAAATAAATACATTCATACATACACCCCATTCATACATACACGAAAATAAAAACGGAAAAAACTGTCAGTGTAAATAAATACATTCATACATACACGAAATAATAAATACATAAATACATTCATACATACACCTATTCATACATACACGAAATAATAAATAAATAAATACATTCATACATACACCCATTCATACATACACGAAATGATAAATAAATACATACATTCATGCATACACCCATCCATACATACACGAAAATGAATACGAAAAAAAACTCTCAGTGATGAATAAATAAATATCCAACACACACACGGTCAGACAGACGCGAGCACGTAAAGGTACACTTGTTTGTGAAATCCCTTAAAGCAATAAGGGCGAATATTGCGCCACAAAGACCGTAATCAGCATAAATAAGCACTTCGAATGAGCACTCAGGAAGGCTGGCTCCTGCAGAAAGATTATCTACATAGGCAATAAGTTCGTGTCTAGGGGTCTGTGCTGAGCTCTCTGTCTGTCTGTCTGTCTGTCTGTTTGTCTGTCTGTTCATCTGTCTGTCTGTCTGTCTGCATATCTGTCTGTCTGTTCATCTATCTGTCTGTCTGTCTGTCTGTTCATCTATCTGTCTGTCTGTTCATCTATCTGTCTGTCTATCTGTTTGTCTATGACTTGAGAATAAAAATATTGATGATATATACACACACACACACACACACACACACGCACACACATACACACACACACACACACACACACACACACACACACACACACACACACACACACACACACACACACACACACACACACCCACACACACATATATATGTATATATATATATATATATATATATATAAATATATATATATATATATATATATATAAATATATATATATATATATATATGTATATATATATATATATATATATATATATATATATATATATATATATATATATATGTATATATATATACACATGTACATACAGTACTGAATATATGTGTACATATATCTAAATATATCTACAATATGTTGATATTACAATTTATGACTACCTAATTCTTATAAACAAAAATATAGATTAAACCTGCAATAGTATGGGGTTATATGAAAGAATTAACGATAAAGTTATATTGATTCAAATTATATGGACGAATAAACAACAAACTAGTATGATGATTGAAATTTATTTAATATTTTGATTAATAGATTGATATACAAGAAACAAATAGATTAAACAAAAAATGACCGATATACAAATAAGATACTGAAGTTACGTAAATGGAAAAAAATATATAAAGAAAAAAATACTAAATTTATATAAAAAAATGTAAACAAATGCACGATACATAAATACATAATACATAAATAAAATACATAAAGAAAAAATATCAAATTTATATAAAAAGAAATGTAAACAAATGCACAAACAGAAAAAAACAAAGTGACAAACATATTACTTACTATACAGACCAATAACTAACTATAAACAGTCATGAAGAAACAAATATATATAAGAAAACAAACAGGCAAACAAGCAGGTGATTAAATACACAAACAAACTAACGAATAAAGAAATACACACGGACGAACAGACATACAAATAGTTAACAGAGCTTTAGTTAAATCTGCCAAACAAACACAAACAACTAAATAACAAAAGCAAACAAACAGAAAGACAAACAAATGACACAATGAAAGAAACAAACAAACAAATAACAAAAACAAACAGACTTACAGACAAATAACACAAACAAAAAGACTTACAAACGAATAACACAAACAAACAAAGAAATAAACAAATAAAAAACAAAAAGACTTACAAACTAATAACACAAACAAAGAAAGAAACAAACAAGTAAAAAACAAAAAGACTTACAAACGAATCACACAAACAAAGAAAGAAACAAACCAATAACACAAACAAACAGCCTTACAAACAAAACAAACACAGAAAAAACACTATACACAAAACATCATCGAGTCCTTTTAAATCTTCTTCCAAGATTGCTTCCACTGGCGCCCCCTTCTCCCTTTCCCCCTCTCGCCCTCTCTCGCCCGCCCCCACCCACTCCGCCCCGCCCCTCGCCTCATTTCCCAGAGATCGGGTGCGATTTGGTGCGGGCGTGGATCTGCCATGGGCGTGGATTTGCTGTGGGAGTAGACTTCGTGGGCGGTCTTATTGGGTTCGTCGTTTTTCTTGAGCTTCGGGGGTTTTTGAGGCGATTTTGTGGGCGGAGATAAAAAGAAAAAAAAAAAAGAAAAAAGAAGAAAAACGAAAAAAAGAAGAAAAAGAAACGTCGAGAATTATGTGTTTTTTTGTTTGTAAATATGTGTGGATGAGGAACGTAATAACCTTTTCAGTATGGTGATTTGTTAGTATTTTTTCAATGGTGAAGAACAGTGAAGAAAAAATATGGATATGGTGAGTAATATCACAGTATGATTATAACAGTTTTTTTTTTTCTTTTTTTAATAACTTTTCTAGTGCGGTAATTTTTTAATGGTGAGGAACAACAAAAAAAGAATATGGACATGGTGAGTGATATCACAGTATGATTATTGCTGTTTTTTTGTTTGTTTATTTGTTTGTATGTTTTTGTTTTTGTTTTGTGTGTGTGTCCTTTCCCCTTCGATTCTATAAAATTCCCATGCACAATTTTTCATTCATTCACTTATTCACTCAGCTGTATCTCTCTCGATTCTGTAAAATACTCATGCACACTTATTCCCTCATCCACCTAACTCAATTATCTCTCTCTACACATCTATCTATCTATATATCCATCACTCTCCTCTTCATTAATTCATTCCCTTATTCATACATCTATCAACACACAGAGATCACTTATAGAGTCCCATATGGCGGATCGATCACAAAAGAAAAAAAAATAACTTTATTGCGGTCATAAAACAGATGTGACAATATCCTCTCTCTCTCTCTCTCTCTCTCTCTCTCTCTCTCTCTCTTTCTTTCTTCTTTCTTTCTTTCTTCTTACTCTCTCTCTCTCTCTCTCTCTCTCTCTCTCTCTCTCTCTCTCTCTCTCTCTCTCTCTCTCTCTCTCATCGGAGTCGCGAATCGATGTACAGAAATGTTTATGGCTGTGACTGATTTACTTTTCGGTTTGTGATTATGTTTATAAATACGGTTGGTATTTTTTCTTGATTGGTTTTGATATGTTTTCTCTCTTTTTATTTATTTCTTATATGTATCTATATATATATATATATATATATATATATATATATATATATATATATATATATATATATATATATACATATATATATATAAGTAGGCAGACAGAGAGAGAGAGAGAGAGAGAGAGAGAAAGAGAGAGAGAGAGAGAGAGGGAGAGAGAGGGAGAGAGAGAGAGAGAGAGAGAGAGAGAGAGAGAGAGAGAGAGAGAGAGAGAGAGAGAGAGAGAGAGAGAGAGAGAGAGAGAGAGAGAGAGAGAAAGAGAGAGAGAGAGAAGTAGACAGATAGAGAGAGACAGAGAAAGAGAGAGAGAGAAGTAGACAGATATATAGACAGAGAGAGGGGCAGATAAAGATATAAAGACAAATAGATAATGAGGGAGAGAGGGGAGGGGGAGGGGGAGGGGGGGAGGGACAAGGCCAATCGAACACAATCTCTGTCATAAAAGACAATTATTGTAACAACGGTTGATCTTATCCCTCGTCACTTTATTTTGTTAATCTCTATGTGTAGGTAGATAGATACAGATGTAGATCTATAGATATAGATATTGTCTTATGGATATAGATATAGATATAGCCTTATAGATGTAGATCTATAGATATAGATATAGCCTTATAGATATACATATAACCTTATAGATATAGATATTGCCTTATAGATATAGATATAGATATAGCCTTATAGATACAGATGTAGATCTATAGACATAGATATTTCCTTATAGATATAGATATAGATATAGATATAGATATAGCCTTATAGGTATAGATGTAGATATAGATATAGCCTTATAGCTATAGATATAGATATAGATATAGCCTTATAGCTATAGATATAGATATAGA
>NC_091572.1:37159758-37174758 GCF_042767895.1 Penaeus vannamei | reverse complement strand
ATTTGTTTGTTTGTATGTTTTTAATTCATTTGTTTGTTTGTTTATTTTAATTGTTTGTTTTGTTTTGTTTATGTGTTTGTTAGTGTCTTTGCTTTTGGAACTTATGTTATTTTTATTGGTTTATTGTTTCGCTTGTCTTTTTTTGTTTATTTGTCTTTTCTATATATTTGTTAATTAATTCGTTTAAGGATTAAGATTTCGTAATTGGAGGAATGTAAAGGGGATAGGGGAGGATAGATAGATAGATAGATAGATAGATAGGTAGATAGATTGATAGATGGATAGACAAAAGTACAGACAGACAAATATATAGGCAGACGGAAAAAATGAGAAACAAACAGACAGATAGATAAACTAACAAACAGACAAATTTCATATATAGACGAATTTATATATGTAAGTAATATTTTTATATGATTACTGATGCCATAACTGTTTCATTCATGAGAGATAATTTTACACGTTTTATTTACTATTCATATATTCATTTATTCATTCCTTTATTTATCTATTTATTTGATCTTTTATCTATCTTATCTTTATTCGTTTCTTTATTTGTTTTTTTGTTTACATCTGCATTCGTTTATATATCTGTTCATTTATTCATTTCTTCGTTTATCTATGCACTTATGTTTTTTGTTTATTTCTTTGTTTATTTGACATTTTTCTTTATTTGTTTATTTGTCAATTGATTTCTTTGTTTATTTGTTAATTCATTTCTTTATCTATTTGTCAGTTCATTTCTTTGTTTGTCAATTTCTCCTTTTTTCATTTTTCAATTTCTTCAATTTCTTTTATTTGTTTATGTGTCATTTTCCCCTTTTTTCATTTGTTAGTTTCTTCAATTTCTTTTTTTTATTTGTCATTTTTTCTATTTCTTTTATTTGTTTATTTGTCAATTTCTCCTTTTTTCATTTGTCAATTTCTTCAATTTCTTCGTTTTTCATTTGTCTATTTCTTCAATTTCTTTTATTTGTTTATTTGTCAATTTCTCTTTTTTTCATTTGTCAATTTCTTCAATTTCTTTTTTTCATTTGTCAATTTCTTTAATTTCTTTTATTTGTTTATTGTCAATTTCTCCTTTTTTCATTTGTCAATTTCTTCAATTTCTTTTTTCATTTGTCAATATCTTCTTTTTTTCATTTGTCAATTTCTTCAATTTCTTCATTTTTCATTTGTCAATTTCTTCAATTTCTTTTATTTGTCAATTTCTTCAATTTCTTCAATTTCTTTTATTCTAATATTTGTCAAGTTCTTCCTTTATTTATCTGTTCTTTCCTTTGCGTGTGTGCGTGTACTTTCGAGAATATAGTATACACGTAAATTATGTTCTTTTACAAACAAGGAACCGCAAAGAAATACCGCCTAGTTGTTTAAGAAAGGCAAATAATATGTTATGTGGAGAACATATTGCATAATAAAGAGTAAGAAAGAACGAGAGAGAGAGAGAGAGAGAGAGAGAGAGAGAGAATGAAGGGGGGAGGAAGGGGGGAAGGGAGTGAGAATGAGAGAGAATGAGGGGATGAGAGAGAGAGAGAGAGAGAGAGAGAGAGAGAGAGAGAGAGAGAGAGACAGAGACAGAGACAGAGACAGAGACAGAGACAGAGACAGAGACAGAGACAGAGACAGAGACAGAGACAGAGACAGAGACAGAGACAGAGACAGAGACAGAGACAGAGACAGAGACAGAGTCAGAGACAGAGAGAGAGAGACAGAGAGAGAGACAGACAGACGGAGAGAAACAGAAAGAGAGAGATAGAGAGAGAGAGAGAAGAAAGAGAAGAGAGAGGAAAGAGAAAAAGAGAGAAAGGGGGAGAAAGAGAGAGAAAGAGAGAACGAGAGAAAAAAAAAAGAGACAAAGAATGTGGGAGACAGACGGACAGACACACTAAAAGAGAATGTAAGACGAAAAATAACAAGAAGTACTTATAACCTTGCAACGTCACTGCTAAAAAGGAGTTAGTATTTTTGTTGTAAAAATGTCTACCAGATTTATAATTATCACTGTTGTTGTCGTTCTTATTATCATTATCATCATTTTTGTTATTATAGTTATCATCATTATCATACGTTTTTTATTATCGTTATCACCATTATCATAATATTTGTTATTATCGTTATCATCATTATCATAATTTGTGTTATTATTATTATCCACAATATCATGTTTTGTTATTGGCACAATCTTTATCATCAATATCATTATCGTTATTGTAATCATTGTTGCGAGTATTGTTGTAGTTATCACATTTTTTATCACCATTGTTATTATTTACATTATTGTACTTACTATTGTTGTGATTATCATCATCATCATTATCATCATTCTTATTATTATTATTCTCATTCTCATTCTCATAAATATTGTTATTATTATCGTTATACTACCACTTTGATATTGTTATTGTTATCATCATTATTATCACCATGGTCATTATCATCATTCTTATCATTTTAATAATTAATCTTCATATCAGCTTCAAAGATGTTGAATAAACCTACTACTCGCACACCCGCTACTCACACATACCCGCATAACCACATACACGCTACCCCCACATCCGGTACCCCGCTAACCCCCACACCCGCTACCCCGCTCAAGGTCTATAAAACTATGTTGTGTGTTATTTTAACATTTCTATGCTCTCTAATGGCTGTTATGATTTGTACTTTATAGAAAGACATTTCCACATGTCTGGCATCACTGAACAAGTCTTGCCTGCCTTGGAAAGCGTTATAAACAGTGAATGGGACAATTCTTGGCCTATCGGCAGGAATTCTTGGCCAAACGCTACCCTGCTTAAAACTCTAAGTATTTTAAGCATGACAATTGCTCTTTCTTTCGGGTGGCGATAGCTCGGTGGGTAGCGCGCGAGACTTGGGTTCTGGGGACAGGGGTTCGAGACGCGGTCAAGGGAGGGTTGCCAATGCTTTTGTTTTTTTTATTGAGATAATTGTTTTTATTTGCAGTTATTATCACTATTGTTATTAACAGTACAGTCTTTTTTATTATCATTGTAATTATTATTGTCATTATTATTATAATTATTATTATTTTTACTATTATCAAAATTATCATTTCGTTATTGTTACTATTATTATTATTATTATTATTATTATTATTATTATTATTATTATTATTATTATTATTATTATTATTATTATTATTATTATTAGCATTATTATTAGCATTTTCATAATTATTGCTGATTTTATTACTATTGTTATTATCATTAATACCATTAAGATAATCATTATCATTATCGATAACGTCAGAAATATAATCAATATCAAAATTATTATTATAACTATTATCATCAATATAATTTCTATTATTTTCTTTATTACTATTAAAACTATCATTATCATTATTATCATTAACAAATTCATGTTATCCCTATTATCATCATTTTTATTATCATTCTTTCCAATATAGTTTGATTATTGTTTTTATTACTGCTATTTTTTGTGATGATGACTATCATAATAACTATTATCATCATCACTGTCATCATCATCTTCATTATCATTATTATAATTATTATTATAATTATCTTTTTCCTCATAATTATCATTATTATTATCTTTGTGATTATCATTGTCTTATCATTGTTATTATCACTATTTTTTTCTATTCCTATCACTTTAATTACCATCATTATGGACACCATCATCATCATTATCATTATCATGATCGTTGTCATTGTTAATGTTATTATTATTGATATTATTATTATTATTATCATTATTATTATGATTGTTATTATTTGTATTATCATTATCATCACTATTATCACCATTATGATCATCATTATCATTATCATCATTATCATTATCATCATTATTATCATTGTTATTACTATTATTATCATTGCTCTGATTATTCTTATCATTACTGTTAGTGAGGGCCCTTATCAGTTATTAACATTTTTGTTTTTGTTATTTTTACTTCATCATCATCATCATCACTCTCATCATTATAATCATCCTTATCACCATTGTTATTGTTAATGTCATCATTATCATTATTGTCATTATTATTTTCGTTATCATTTGTCAGCATCATTATTATCGTTACCATTATTAAAATTTTATTATTATTGGTGCTCTTATTATCATTACTATTATCATTATTACCCTTATTATTATCATTATTATTCTCATTGTCATTTCAATATTCACCATCATTATCTTTGTCATCAGCATCATCATGATTACACAGCCATGTATTGGAATATGAGTAGAAACTAAGTATTTTAAGCACCTAGATTACGGCATCATTTGAGCTGCGATAGCTCTGTCGGCCCGAATACGTACATGTTGTGTGTTATTTTGACATTTGGCATCAATTAACAAGTCCTGTCTGCCTTGGAAAGCGTTTTATTAAGCGGGGAAAGGGACAGTTCTTGACCTATCGGAGGAAATTCTTGCCCAAAGACTCCCCTGCTTAAAAGACTCTAAGTATTTTAAGCATGACAATTGCTTTTTCTTTCGGGTGGCGATAGCTCGGTGGGTAGCGCGCGAGACTTGGGTTCTGGGGACAGGGGTTCGAGACGCGGTCAAGGGAGGGTTGCCAACGCTTTTGTTTTCAAAAGCATTGGCGGTGTGGCTTTCGTTGTTGTTATCATTTATATTGAGATAAGTATTGGTTCTTATTTGCAGTTATTATCATTACCATTGTTTTTTATCAGTATTGTCATTGTTATTATTATTATTATTGTTATTGTAATTATAGTTGCTATTGTTACTGTTATCAAGATTATCTTTGTTATTGTTATTCTTGCAATTATTGTTATTCTTGCAATTATTATTATTATTATTATTATTATTATTATTATTATTATTATTATTATTATTATCATTATCATTATTACTGTTATTATTATTGTCATCATTATTGCCGATTTTATTACTATTGTTATTGCCATTATAATAATCATCGTCATTCTTAATACCATCATAAATATTATCATCAAAATCATTATTACTATTACCATCAATATCATTTCTATTATTATTGTTATTATTATTACTATCATTTTTTATTATTATCATTACCAACATCATTTTGTCATCTCCATTGTTATCATAATTTTTATTATCATTATCATTTCCAATATCGTTTGATTATTGTCATTATTATTGCTATTAGTATGATGATGATAATTGCTATAATTGTCATCATCATTGTCATTATCATCCTTATTATTACTATTATTATTATTATTGTCCATATTATTACCATTATTATCATTAATATTATTATTGTTATTGTATTATCATTGTTCTTATTATTGCTATCATTATTATTTTCTTTTTTTATCTTTATCATTTTCATTATTGCTATCATTATCGATACTATTATCCTCATTATCATTATCCTTATCAATATTTTCGTGATCATTGTCATTGTTAATGCTATTATTAATATTACTGTTATGTTATCATTATTCTTACTATTATGATTATTATTATCATTATTATTGCTATTATTATTATCATTATTTCTTTTATCATTATCATCACTATTATTATCATTATGATCATCATTATCAACATCACCATTATCCTAATCATTATTGTCATTGTTATTATTATCATTATCATTACTATCATTATTATTGCTATGGTTATTCTCATCATTACGGTTAATTAGGACCATTATCATTTTTGTTAAAAAAAAAATCTTGTTATTATTACTTTATCATTATCATCATCACCGTCATTCTCATCGTCCTTATCATCTTTGCGATTGTTCTTGTCATTTTTATTATTAATATCATCATTATCATTATTGTTATCATTATTTTCATTGCCATTATTATCATCATTACTGTTATTATCATTATCAGCATTACCCTTATATCGTTATAATTTTTATTGTAATTGCCATTTTGATACTCATTATCACCATCTTTATCATAAGCACCATCATTACACACAGTCATATATTCGAAAAGAAGAAGAAACTAACTATTTTAAGCACACAGATTGCGAAACCTTTTTAGCTGCGATAGCTCGGTTGCCCCGAACCGTACAGTTCTTGGCCTATCGGAAGGAATTCTTCCCCAAATGGTCCCCTGCTTAAAACTCTAAGTATTTTAAGCATGACAATTGCTCTTTCTTTCGGGTGGCGATAGCTCGGTGGGTAGCGCGCGAGACTTGGGTTCTGGGGACAGGGGTTCGAGACGCGGTCAAGGGAGGGTTGCCGATAAGTTTTGTTATTATCATTAGTTGTGTCGCTTTCGTTATTATAATTTCTTATCAAGATAATTATTGGCTTTTATTTGCAGTTATTACCATCATTATTATTGTTAGTATCAGTACTGTCGTTCTTACTATCATTGTTATTATTATCATTGATTATGATTATTAGTGTAATCATTATTGTTATTGTAATAATTATTATTGCTGTTGCTGCAATCAAAATTACTGTTATTATTTCTGTTATTGTTATCATCATTATTAATATTCTATTTCTACTATTAACATTATTATTGTTATTATCATTATTATTATTATCATTTTCATCATTATTGCCGATTTTATTGCTATTGTTATTATAATTGCCATTATTATAAACATTATCCATATTAATATCATCATGAATATCATCATAAAAATTATTATTACTGTTATCATTTCTATTATCATTTCCAGTATCGTCCGATTAGTCACTATTACTGCTATTATTATGATGCTAATTATTATAACTATTATTATCATCATTGTCATTATTATCATTATCATTATTAGCATTATTATCCTTATTATTATTATCATTATTTCTTAATTATCATTATTATTATTATTATTATTACTATTATTACTATTGCTATTATTATTATTACTATTACTATTACCACTATTATTATTATCGCTATTATTATTATTATCATTGATATTATCATCATCATTTTTTATTGTCATTACTATTATTATTATTACTATTATCATTCTTACCATTCCTGTTAGTTAGGACCCTTATCATTGTTATTATTATTTTTTTTTCTTGTTATTATTACTTTCTCATCATTATCATCATCCTTATCATCATTGTTAGTGTTATTATTATCATTATTATCATTATTATTATTATTATCATTATTATTATTATTATCATTATTATTATTATCATTATTATTATTATCATTATTATCATCATTATTATTATTATCATTATCATTACCATTATAATCATCATTTTTGTCACCAACATTAATGTCATTATAATCATCATTATTATCATCATTATTGTTGTCGCTGATGTAATCATTACTATTATCATTATCATTATCATAGTCACTTTGATACTCATTATCATCATCTCTATCACCAACATCATCATAATAACACAGCCACATATTGCCATGTTAGAAAATAGTAGAACCTAAGTATTCTAAGCATGTGAATTACCAATTCATTTGAGCTGCGATAGCTCGGTACGTATAAGTGTTCTTTTGACATTCAGCATCACTGAACAAGTCTTGTCTGCCTTGGAAAGCGTTATAAACAGGGAATGGGACAATTCTTGGCCTATCGGAAGGAATTCTTGCCAAAACGGTCCCCTGCTTAAAAGTCTAACTATTTTATCCATGATAATCACATTTTTTCTCGAGCTCCGATAGCTCGGTGGGTAGCGCGCGAGACTTGGGTTCTGGGGACAGGGGTTCGAGACGCGGTTAAGGGAGGGTTGCCAATGCTTTTGTTTTCATCAGCATTGGCGGTGTCGCTTTCGTTATTATCAATCTTTGTGAGGATAATTATTGGTTCTTGTTTACAGTTAATATCATTACCATGTTTTTTGTCATTATTGTTCTTACTGTATTATCGTTGTTATTATTATCATTGTAATCATTATTGCCATTGTTACTGTTATAATAATTATTATTATTGTAATCATTATTGCCATTGTTACTGTTATAATAATAATTATTATTATTGTAATCATTATTGCCATTGTTACTGTTATACTTATACTTATTATTATTATCATTGTTATTATTGTTATTATTATCATTACCATTATTATTACTATTATTTTCATCATTATTCCCGATTTTATTACTATTGTTATTATCATTATTATCGTTATTATAGTCATTATTATTATCAATATCATGAATATTATGATCAAAATTATTATTACTACTATTATCATTAATATTATTCCTATCATTATTATCATTATTATTATCTCTATTACCATCATTTATAACATCATTGCCAATATCGTTTGATTATTGTTATTATTACTGCTATTATTATGAGGATGTTGATTAATAGTATGTATTATCATAATTGTCATTATTATCATTATTGATACCATTATTTTTTTCTGTTTTCATCATTTTTATCACCGCTATCATTATTAATATCATTATCATTTTCATGATGATTATCGTTGTTAATGTTACGGTTATTGCTATTGCTATTATATCATCATTATAACTGTTTTATTATTATTGTTATTACTATTGTTGTTGTTATTATTATCATCATTACCATCATCATTATGATTATTATCATTATCATTATTATCATTATTATTATTACTATAATTAATAAGATTATTCTTATCACTACTGTTAGTTAGGATCATTATTACTGTTATTAATGCTATCAATTTTGCTGTTGTTATTATTGCTTTCTCATCATCATCCTTATAAATCATTGTTATTGTTATTATTATTACCATCATTATTTTCATTATTATTATTGTCAACATTATTGTTCCTGTTGTTATTATAATCATTACTATTATCATAATTACTCGTATCATTATTAATATCATTCTTATTATCATTGTCATTTTAATATTTTTATCGCCATCATCATAATTACACAGCAATATACTCGAATAGGAGCCGAAACTAAGGATTTTAAGCATGTGAATTACCAATTCATTTGAGCTGCGACAGTTCGGTCGGCCCGAGTACGTATATACTGTGTTATTTTGACATTTGGCATCACTGAACAGGGCCTGCCTGCCTTGGAAAGCGTTTTATTAAGCGGGGAAAGGTACAGTTCTTGGCCTATCGGAAGGAATTCTTGGCCAAACGCTACCCTGCTTAAAACTCTAAGTATTTTAAGCATGACAATTGCTCTTTCTTTCGGGTGGCGATAGCTCGGTGGGTAGCGCGCGAGACTTGGGTTCTGGGGACAGGGGTTCGAGACGCGGTCAAGGGAGGGTTGCCAACACTTTTGTTTTCATCAGCATTGGCGTTGTCGCTTTCGTTGTTATCATTTTATATTAAGATAATTATTGGAACTTATTTGCAGTGACTATTTTCATTGCCATCGTTATTAGTAGTATCGTTCTTATCATTGTTATCATCATAATTATTATTATAATCATTATTATTATTGTTACTATTAAATTTTCATTATTGTTGTTATTATTAGTTATTGATCTCATCTCTATTATTATTATCATCTTTATTATTATTATTATTATTATTATTATTATTATTATTATTATTATTATTATTATTATTATTATTATTATTATTATTATTATCATTATTATTATTATTATTATCATTATTATCATTATTTTATTGCTGTTGTTGTTATCATCATCTTGACTATTATCATTATTACTATTAGTAGTAGTATCAACATTATTATTTTTCATAATTATGGCCGATTTTATTACTATTGTTATTATCATTATCATCATTATTATAATCATTATCACTATTGATATCATGAATATTATCAATATCAAAAATATTATCATTACTATTATCATCAATAGCCTTTCTATAAAAATAATTATCACTATTATTATTATCATCATATTGTCATCTCTATCGTTATCATCATTTTTATTATTATTATTTCTAATATCGTTCATTGTCATTATTACTGTTATTATTATGATGATAATTATTATAACTATTATTATCATAATTGACATTATTGTCATTATTATTATTATTATTATTATTATTATTATTATTATTATTATCATTATTATTATTATTATTATTATTATTATTATTATTATTATTATTATTATTATTATTATTATTATTATTATTATTATTATTATTATTGTCATTATTATTATTATCGTTGATATTATTATTATTGTATCATCCTTCTTATTGCATTATCATTTTTATTATCATTATTTTCCTTTTTTTCTAGTTTTACCATTTTTATTACCCTTATGATTATTGATGCTATTATGATCATTACCATTATCCTTATCGTTATTTCCAAGATAATTGTCATTGTTAATGTTACTATTATTATTGATATTATATTATTATAATTGTCATCATTATCATTATTTTTGATATCATTATCAACATTATTAGCATCATTATCATTACTATTATTATCATTATCATTACTATTATTATCATTATCATTATTATTCATATAAAACTTATTACTATGATTATTCATATTATTACTGTTAATTAGGCCACTATCATTGTTATTAACAATATTATTTTTGTTATTATTACTTTATTATCATCATCATTATCACTCATCATTATCACCATCATCATCCTTATCCTTATTGTTATTGTTATTATTATCGTTTCTATCATTATCATTTTCCTTATCATTATTATCATCATTATTATTGTCATCATTACTGTCATCACTATTGTCGCTGTTGTTGCTATTATGATCATTACTATTATCATTATTACCCTTATTGTCAACATTTTTATTATCTTTGTCATTTTACCGTTCAATATTATTATCTTTATCACCAACATCATCATAATTACACTGGAATATGAGTAGAAACTAAGTATTTTAAGCCCGCAGATTACCAATTCATTTGAGCTGTACATGTTTTATGTTATTTTGACATTTGGCATCACTGAACAAGTCCTGCCTGCCTTGGAAAGCGTTTAATTAAGCAGGGAATGGGGTAGTTCTTGGCCTATCGGAGGAAATTCTTGCCCAAACGCTACCCTGCTTAAAAGTCTAAGTATTTTAAGCATGGCAATTGCACTTTCTTTCGGGTGGCGATAGCTCGGTGGGTAGCGCGCGAGACTTGGGTTCTGGGGACAGGGGTTCGAGACGCGGTCAAGGGAGGGTTGCCAACGCTTTTGTTTTTTTTATTGAGATAATTTCTTTTGTTTGCAGTTATTATTATCACTATTGTTATTATCAGTACAGTCTTTTTCATTATTATTATTATTATTGTCATTATTATTATAATTATTATTTTCATTATTATTATAATTATTATTTTCATTATTATTATAATTATTATTTTCATTATTATTATAATTATTATTTTCATTATTATTATAATTATTATTTTCATTATTATTATAATTATTATTTTCATTATTATTATAATTATTATTTTCATTATTATTATAATTATTATTTTCATTATTATTATAATTATTATTTTCATTATTATTATAATTATTATTTTCATTATTATTATAATTATTATTTTCATTATTATTATAATTATTATTTTCATTATTATTATAATTATTATTTTCATTATTATTATAATTATTATTTTTACTATTATCAAAATTATAAATTATCATTATCATTTTGTTATTGTTACTATTATTATTGTTAGCATTATTATTATCATTTTCATAATTATTGCCGATTTTATTACTATCGTTATTATCATTAATACCGTTAAGATAATCATTATCATTATCGATAACGTCAGAAATATAATCAATATCAAAATCATTATTTTAACTATTATCATCAATATAATTTCTATTATTTTCTTTATTACTATTAAAACTATCATTATCATTATTATCATTAACAAATTCATATTATCCCTATTATCATCATTTTTATTATCATTCTTTCCAATATAGTTTGATTATTGTTTTCATTTTTTATTTATTCATTTATTTATCTATTATTTATTTTATTTTGATTATTGTTTTTATTACTGCTATTTTTGTGATGATGACTATCATAATAATAATTATTATCACTATCATCATCGTCTTCATTATCATTATTATAATTATTATTATTATAATTATCTTTTTCCTCACCATTATCACTATTATTATCATTAACATTATCATTGTGATTATCATTGTCTTATCATTGTTATTATCACTATTACTACTATTATTACTATTGCTATTATTATTATTACTATTATTATTATCACTATAATTATTATCGCTATTATTATCATTATCATTGATATTATCATCATTTTTATTGTCATTACTATTATTATCATTACTATGATCATTCTTACCATTACTGTTAGTTAGGACCCTTATCATTGTTATTATTTTTTTTCTTGTTATTATTACTTTCTCATCATTATCATCATCCTTATCATCATTGTTAGTGTTATTATTATCATTATTATCATTATTATTATTATTATCATTATTGTTATCATTATCATTCTCATTACCATTATAATTATCATTTTTGTCACCAACATTATAATCATTATTATCATCATTATTGTTGTTGTCGCTGATGTAATCATTACTATTATCATTATTATTATCATAGTCACTTTGATACTCATTATCATCATCTCTATCACCAACATCATCATAATGACACAGCCATATATTGTCATATTAGAAAATATTAGAAACTATGCTGTGAGTTATTTTGACATTTGGCATCACTGAACAAGTCCTGCCTGCCTTGGAAAGCGTTTTATTAAGCGGGGAACGGTACAGTTCTTGGCATATCGGAAGGAATTCTTGCCAAAACGGTCCCCTGCTTAAAACTCAAAGTATTTTAAGCATGACAATTGCTCTTTCTTTCGGGTGGCGATAGCTCGGTGGGTAGCGCGCGAGACTTGGGTTCTGGGGACAGGGGTTCGAGACGCGGTCAAGGGAGGGTTGCCATATTTTTGTTTTCATCATTAATGGTGTCGCTTTCAATACTATCAGCATTTTTTTTTATTGAGATAATGATTACTTTTTATTTGCTGTTATTATTATCATTACTATTGTCTGTATTGTCGTTCTTATTATCAGTTGTTATTATTATTATCATTATTATTATAATAAGTATTATCCTTGTTACTATTATAAAGATTATCATTATTGTTGTTATTAGTGTTAATATTATTATCATTATTATTATTTTCATCATTAGTGCCGATTTTATTACTGTTGTTATCATTATTATCATAAATAGAATCATCATTATTATTATTACTATTATCCTCAATGTATGTTATTATTATTATTAGTATCATTACTACCATCATTGTTATTACTATCATTATTATTATTGTTATTATCAACTTCATGTTGTTATCCCTACTGCCATTATTCTTATTACTATCATTTCCAATATCGTTTGATTATTGTCATTATTATTGCTATTTTTATGATTATTATTAGTATATTATTATAATAATTTTCATCATCTTCATTATCATTATCACCATTATTATCATTATCATTATTATCATTTTCGGCATTAGTATCGTTATTATTATTATCACCAATAGTATTATTGTGATTGTATTATCATTATCATATTTTTTCTATTCCTATCACTTTTATTACCGCTATCATTATGGATACTATCATCATTATCATTATCTTGATCGTTGTCATTGTTATGTTATTATTATTAATATTGCTGTTATTATTATTATTATCATTATTGATATTATAATTGTTATTATTTGTAATTCCATTATCATAATCATCATCATCATTATTATTTCTATCAGTATCATTGTTCTAATTATTCTTATCATTACTGTTAGTTAGGGTCCTTATCATTGTTATTATCACTGTCAGTTTTGTTTTTGTTATTTTTACTTTACCGTCATCATTATCATCATAGTTATTGTTAATATCATCATTATCATTATCATTATTATCAGCATCATTATTATCCTTATCATCACTATTATCTTATTATTGGTGGCGCTCTTATGATCATTACTATTATTATTACCCTTATTATTATTATCATTGTCATTCCAATATTCACCATCATTATCTTTATCATCAACATCATCATAATTACACTCAGCCTTGTATCGCAATATTAGAAACTAAGGATTTTAAGCATGTGAATTACCAATTAATTTGAGCTGCGATAGCTCGGTCGGTCCGAGTACCTATATTTTGTGTTATTTTGACATTCGGCATCACTGAACAAGTCTTGTCTGCCTTGGAAAACGTTTTGCACAGGGAATGGTACAGTTCTTGGCCTATCGTCAAGAATTCTTGCCCAAATGCTCCCCTGCTTAAAAGTCTAACTATTTTATCCATGATAATCACAATCTTTCTCGGGCTCCGATAGCTCGGTGGGTAGCGCGCGAGACTTGGGTTCTGGGGACAGGGGTTCGAGACGCGGTCAAGGGAGGGTTGCCAACGCTTTTGTTTTCAAAAGCATTGGCGGTGTCGCTTTCGTTCCTATAATCATTCTTTATGAAGATAATTATTGTTTCTTGTTTACAGTTAATATCATTACCATGTTTTTTGTCAGTATTGTTCTTACTGTATTATCGCCGTTATTATTATTATTGTAATAATTATTGCCATTGTTACTGTTAGAATTATAATTATTATTGTTGTTATTATTATTATCATTACCATTATTATTACTATTATTTTCATCATTATTCCCGATTTTATTACTATTGTTATTATTGTTATTATAGTCATTATTATTGTTATTATAGTCATTATTATTATCAATATCATGAATATTACGATCAAAATTATTTTTACTACTATTATCATTAATATTATTTCTATCATTATTATCATTATTATGATTATTACATCATTTATAACATCATTGCCAATATCGTTTTATTATTGTTATTATTACTGCTATTATTATGAGGATGTTGATTAATATTATGTATTATCATAATGGTCATTATTATCATTATTGTTACCATTATTTTTTTCTGTTTTCATTGTTTTTATCACCGCTATCATTATTGATATCATCATTATCATTATCCTTATTATTATTTTCATGATGATTATCGTTGTTAATGTTACGGTTATTGCT
>NC_091572.1:37141998-37146998 GCF_042767895.1 Penaeus vannamei | reverse complement strand
CAGCTAATACCACTACCATAAACGATTACCATTAATACCACTACCATCGTGAACATCATTACCATTACCATCACCAACATTAATATTACCCTCAATATCATTACTCTAAACACTAGCACCTCCATACCATACCAATACCATACCAATACTATACAATTCAATAACATACCATACCAGTATCATATCATACCATACCAATGCCATACCATACCATACTAATACCATACAATACCAATACCACACCATACCAATACCAGTAACATATCACACCAATACCATACCATATCATACCAGTACCACACCAATACCATACCATACCAATACCACACCATACCATACCAATACCACACCACACCAATACTACACCACACCATACCACACCAATACCAAACTTGTTTTTCCCTTCGTACTGGCAGCTCCTCAGACGGCCTATCTCAGGCGAAGAGGAATGCGTTCTTGACAACTGTCTCCTGGTGTTACTAAACCGTTTTACGCTCGACCACACACACGGCCGCTCCTTATATGGTTTCGTCGACTCCAGCTCGACACGAGTGAATGACAAGAGGGAGAGAGCTTTTTTTTTTGGGGGGGTGGGGTGGGGGGGTGGGGGTGTTTTTTGTTGTTTTTGTTTATTTTCTGTTTTTTTTTTTTTGTCTTTTTTTTAAGATTTGCTTCATTTTGTGTGTGTTTTTTTTTATTCTTGTGTTTTAGTAGACGTAACTTTTTATTTTTTATTTATTTATTTTTTATTTATTTTTTTGTATTGTTGGTCTTGTTTTATTTGTGATTCTTTGAGAGATTTTATCTATTCTTATTCAATTCTTGCTAGTTTCTTTTATCTTTTTCTCCCTTTCTTCCCTCTCTCCTCTTTCTTTTCTCTTCCTATTCCTTAACTTAAACCCGGCCACCGAACCGCCATCTTCCCTGCGGCTGCCTCGCCTCCCCTCCCCCTCCCTCTTTCTTCCTATACCTACTAAGTTCCTCCCCCCCCACCTTTTTCCGTCCTACCTCCTACCCCTCACCCTCACCCCTATCCACCCACTTCCCTCACCTATCCCCCCCCCTATCACTCCCCACCCCCCACACACTCCCTCTCCTCCTCCACCCCACGCCCTCCCACCTACCCTCCCCCTCCCCCCTCCTTTCCCCGCACCACTTCTACCCACAAACCACCGTCCCCCCCCCCCCGCCCTCCCCCCTCCCCCCTACCACCTTACCCCCTCCTCCTCCACTAGTAGCAAGACTTACCACAAGCTGTGAAAGTTACCATTTACATAATTGCGATGATAGAGCCATCTCCCCCTCCCCCTCCCACCCCCTCCTCCCCCTCTTCTACGCCCCTGGCCGCACAAACTTGGCCGATCGGAAGGGCCTTGGGGGATCGAGTGGGGAGGGAGGGGAGGGACGAAGGGAAAGGAGGAGGGGAAGAAGGAGGGGGAAGAAGAGAGGAAGAAGGGATAGGTGGGGAGGGAAGGAGGAGTGGGAGCAAGAGAGGAAGAAGGGAGAAGTGGGAGAGGGAGGAAGAAGGGAGGAAAGGAAGGAGGAGAAGGGAGGGAAGAGGAGGAGGAAGAAGGAGGAGAGGGACAAAGGAGTGGGAGGGAGAGAGGAAGAAATGAGAAAAGGATGGAGGAGAAGAAGGGAGGGAAAGGGAGGAGGAAGAAGGAGGAGAGGGAAGAAGGAGTGGGAGGGAGAGAGGGAGAAGGGAGGGAAGGAAGGAAGGGAGAGGTAGAAAGGAGGGGAGAGGAAGAAGGAGAAGGGGAGAGGGAGGAGAGGAAGAAGAGAGGAAGAGAAGGAGGAACGAAAGGGGAAGAGAGGAAGAAGAGAGGAGAGGAGGGGAGAGAGGGAGAACGAAAGGAAGGAGAGAAAGAAGGGAGGGAAGAGAGGAAGGAGGAGAGATGAGGCAGGTAAGACGTAGAGGAGAGAAAGAGGAGAATGAACCAAAGAAGGGGAGGAGGAGGCGGAGAAGAGAATGGAGAGGAAGAGAGAGAGGGGAAGAAGAGAGGTGTGGAGCGGAAGGCGGAAGGAAAGTGGAGATAGAGGAAGAGACGAAAGAAAGGAATGAGAAAATGGGGAAGAGAGAAAGAGAGAATGCAAGGAGAACGAAATGGGACAGGAAAAGGAATGGAAGAAGACGCCATAAAAGAACAGGAAACAAAGAAAACAACAAAAACAACAAACAACAAAAAAAAAAAAAAAAAAAAAAAAAAAAGGAAAACCGAAACCAAAGCAAAACCAGAGCAAACGAAGAACCAAAAAAAAGAAAAGCACGAAAAGAAGGAGAAGGAAGGCCAAGTAGGAATAATTAGAGGACTCGACCCCTTGAATAGGCGGGCGACTGTCACGCGGAGAGCCGGAAATAGACAATTTAGTTCCTATCGCTCGTCTCCCGAGTTCACAGCAACAGCCGGGGAAAATAACACCGTTTTTGGGGGGGTGACAGGCGCTCTGGGTGGCACGCAGCGGTGGACAAGGGGAGAGCGTGATGAATTGGGGAGGAGGAGGAGGTGATGAAGATGGTAATAGGAGCAGAAAATGATAATGATAAAAAATAGATAATAATAATAATGATAATGATAATAATAATAAAGTGACAGGCGCTCTGGGTGGCACGCAGCGGTGGACAGGGGAGAGCCTGATGAAAGGAGGAGGAGGAGGAGGTGATGATGGTGATAGGAGCAAAAAATAATAATAATAATAATAATAATTAAAAAAAATAAATAAATAATAATAATAATAATGATAATGGGACGTAGCGGTGGACAAGGGGAGAGCGTGATGAAAGGAGGAGGAGGAGGAGGTGATGAAGATGGTAATAGGAGCAAAAAAATATATATATATAATAATAATAAAAAAATAAATAAATAAATAATAATAATAATAATGATAATGGGACGCAGCGGTGGACAAGGGGAGAGCGTGATGAAAGGAGGAGGAGGAGGAGGTGATGAAGATGGTAATAGGAGCAAAAAAAAAAGAAAATGATAATAATGATAAATAATAAATAGAATAAAATAATAATAATAATAATAAAATAAAAATATGTGGCAGGTCCTCTGGGTGGCACGCAGCGGTGGACAGGGGGAGAGCGTGATGAAAGGAGGAGGAGGAGGAGGTGATGATGAAGATGGTAATAGGAGCAAAAAAAAAAATAATAATAAGGATAATAATAAATAATAATACTAATGATGATAATAATAATAATAATAAATGTGACAGGCGCTCTGGGTGGCACGCAGCGGTGGACAGGGGAGAGCGTGATGAAAGGAGGAGGAGGAGGAGGTGAAGATGGTGATAGGAGCAAAAAATAATAATAATAATAAATAATAATAATAAATAAATAAATAATGATGAATAAAATGAAATGATAATAATGATAATAGAATTTTAAAATGTGACAGGCGCTCTGGGTGGCACGCAGCGGTGGACAGGGGAGAGCGTGATGAAAGGAGGAGGAGGAGGAGGTGATGAAGATGGTAATAGAAGCAGAAAATAATAATAATAATAATAATAATAACGATAATGGGACGCAGGGGTGGACAGAGGAGAGCGTGATGAAAGGAGGAGGAGAAGGAGGAGGAGGAGGCGATGAAGATGGTGATAGAAGCAAAAGAAATAACAATAGATAAATAAATAAAATGAATAAATAATAATAATAATAAAAATAATGATAATAATTCTTTTTTTTTTATGTGGCAGGCGCTCTGGGTGGCACGCAGGGGTGGACAGAGGACAGCGTGATGAAAGGAGGAGGAGGGGGAGAAGGTGATGAAGATGGTAATAGAAGCAAAGAAAAAAAAAAGTGACAATCGCTCTAGGTGGGACGCAGGGGTGGACAGAGGACAGCGTGATGAAAGGAGGAGGAGGGGGAGGAAAGAGAGGGAAGGCAATGTAAATAATAACAGGAGCACGTGACAGAAGTAGGAGGAGAAGAAGGAGAGGAAGAGCAATGAAGATGGTGATGGGATGCAGAAGGAGTGGATAGTGGAGAGCGTGATAAATGTAGGAAGAGAAGAAAGAGGGATAACGCAATGAAGATTGAAATGGGACGCAGAAGGAGTGGATAGCGGAGAGCGTGATAAAACAGGAGGAGGAGAAGGCAGTGAAGATGGTAATAGGAGGAGAAAAAGAAAATAGTCGCTCTTGGTGGGACTAGGAGGAGTAGACAGAGTAGAGCGTGATAAAAAAGGGAGAAGAAAGAGAGGAAAGTTAACGAAGATGGTAATAAGAAAAAATAAATGATAACCGCTATATGTGGGACGCAGAAGGAGAAGACAGCGGAGAGCGTGATAAAAGCGTGAGGGAAAAAAGGCAATGAAGATGGTAATAGGAGGGGGAGAAAATAGAGTGGATAGCGGAGAGTGTGATAAAAGTGTGAGTAGAAAAAGAAAGAGAAGGAAGACAATGAAGATGGTAATAGAAAGAGAAAAAAGAATAACAACGGCTATAGGTAGGACTTGGAGGAACGGAGAAAGTGATAAAGATAGGAAGAGGAGAAAGAGAGATAGTAAAGAAAGTACAATAAAAATGAATAGAAGAAGAAAGGAAAAGTATGGCAGAGGGGAATAGAAAAAGCTGAAGGAGAAGCAAGGAAGAGAAGAATGACAGGAGGAAGAGGTGATAAGTAGCTTGATAAAAGAGGCAAGAGGAGAAGGGAGAGGAGAACGACACAGGAAGAGACAATAAAGAGAGTGACAGAAGAAGAAAGAAAGATAACAGTTGCCATAACTGGGATACAGAGAGAGGGTGCAGTAAATTGCGTGATAAACGTGTGAATAGGGGAAGAAAAGAAAAAAAAGGAAATAAAGAATGGACAATGTAAAGGGTGATAAAGGTGGAAATAGAAAGAAAAAAAGATAAAAAGCGACGCATGAAATGACAATGAATGTAGTTAAAGAAGGGAGAAGAAGGGAGAAAGGTTAAAGAAGTAGGGGACAATGAATAACGCGATAAAGGTGGGAAGAGAAGAAGGTTGAGAGAAGCGGTAAAGATGGAAATAAGAC
>NC_091572.1:37131998-37134498 GCF_042767895.1 Penaeus vannamei | reverse complement strand
AGCAGAGGTTCGAATCCCACTCCTGACAAATCTGTGTTAGTTTGGATTCGAATCCGACTCCTGACGTAAGCTATAACCTTTTCTTTGGGTTCGAATCTCCGCCGTTGAGAGTATAGGTTCGAATGCCACTCCTGACACAAAATTTAGAATTTTCTTTAGATTCGAATCTCTCCCGCCGAGTCTTCAAATGCTGGGTGCAGAAAGCAGAGGTTCGAATCCCACTCCCTACACAGTCTTTACTTTTGGTTTAGGTTCGAATCCCTTCCGCATCTTATGGAAGAGAAATAAACCGAGGACAGAGGTTCGAATCCTGATCCTGATAGAGTTTTTACCTTTGGCGTGGATTCGAATCTCTCTCTGGTGGCAGCCAGATTTCGAGCCGAGCAGAAGGGTTCAGTCCCATATTTTTCTCATTCACTGTTTTCTTCTTTCTCCATTTTCTTTTTTTTAGGGAGTCTTGTTCTGTTTCTTTTTCTCATTCTTCTTCGGGCTGCATTTCTTATCTTGATTCATTTGATCATTGTTGCTCTGTATTTTCCCTAAACTCTTCATCATCACAAGTATAATCATTATCATTGTTATTGTTGTTTTCGTCATTATATCAACCTTTATCATTATTACTATTATTGTTATTGTTGTTTTGTTGTTAATATCATCATTATTATTATCACTGTTGTCATGATTAATATTGTTATCAATTATTATTAATATTATTATCATCATCATCACCATTATTATTACCATTAAGATTATTATGACTTCTCGGAGGATAAGCAACGGTAGCGCCATCTATGTGCAACAAAAGTAACTAAAAACAAAAAAACAAAACAAAAAACAAACTAGTAGATAGCAAATATATCCGCTGCCAGTTTTTAATTCTTACTCTACGTGACACTTGCCTTGTCACAGCTGTCAGGGCATCCTGTGTTTGTTTGTTTTTTCCTCCATTGTTTTCCTATTATTCGAGTAAACGAGAAATCATTAACCACGTTTTACGTTATCGGTGTTATCTTTGTGACGAAATTCTTATTATTGATAAGAATAGCAAGACTAACTGTTGGTCATAACGAAATGGGTAATAACAGTATCGATAGAATGACAGAGAAAATATGATAATGATAATTAGAGCCAATAATGGTGGTACTGATGATAATGATTATAACAGTAATGATGATTACAACGATAATGATGATAATAACAATGATAATGATAACAATAATGATAATGATTGTGATGATGAAAATAATAACGATATTAATGTTCATGATTATAATGATACTAGTTCTGATAATAGTAACACCAATATTAATAGCGAAAATAATACCTTTACCAAAGTTTATGATAATGAAAGAAAATGATGACGACAACGCCAACAATAAGGTCAACATTAATATTAAATATAAAAATAAAACCGATACTAGACAATGATCCCAAAAACATAACATGAATGATCACACTCTGTCCTTCCCCCTCCCTCCCCCCCCCTCACATGCACACACTAAATACAATCACAAAAAACAAACAAACAAACAAACACATCTCACAGCATAGTCCCCCTTCAAAGAAAACGAACTTGACTCCGCCCCTTTCAGCCTTCACACGTGATGAGTGTCAGACCTTGACACTTGACAGACATAATTATTATCCTAATTATTAAGAATGCTCACTCATTCTGCGAAAGTGCAGGATATGACTGGTTCTCACTCTCTGTGTGTGAAGGAGCCAGAGTTGTACGAAGATAGGAGTCTAGTATTAACTAGATTTGGTTCGCATATGCAAAATGACGTACATTTCAGCTGGTGAGTTGGAGAGATGGAGATAGAGACAGAGAGAGAGAGAGAGAGAGAGAGGATAGCATGTCTGTTGACTTTTGTCTGTGTTTATCTCTTTCTTTCTCTCTCTCTCTCTCTCTCTCTCTCTCTCTCTCTCTCTCTCTCTCTCTACATACATACATACATATATATATATATATATATATATATATATATATATATATATATATATATATATATATATATATATATATATATGTGTGTGTGTGTATGTGTGTGTGTGTGTGTGTGTGTGTGTGTGTGTGTGTGTATGGTAATTCTAAGTAAGTCAGCCGCGCCTTTTCTTCTTTTCTTTTTTGCTCCTATTCCCTTCAATCTTTGGGGACCCGTGGAGAATCGGGGGTTGAAGGGGGGGGGGGGGGGGGCACGCATACGGGAGAGATAGTGTTGCCGAAATCCCGAAGGAAATTTCTGAACCTAACCTTAACTGACCTAACCAATCCTTACCTAACTTATCTTAACCAACCCAACCTAACCTAACCTAACCTAACCTAGCCTAGCCTAGCCTAGCCTAACCTAACCTAACCTAGCCTAGCCTAACCTAACCTAACCTAACCTAACCTAGCCTAGCCTAGCCTAGCCTAACCTAACCCTAACCCTAACCTAACCCTAACCCTAACCTAGCCTAACCTAACCTAACCCTAACCTAACTAACCTAACCTAGCTAA
>NC_091572.1:37119548-37128998 GCF_042767895.1 Penaeus vannamei | reverse complement strand
ATAAAATATATGGTGTATTAAAACAGTGATATCGATAGTAAAATTCCGAATGATAATGATAACGATGAGGATGATAATCATTATGATGATATTGAAATTCATACCAATAATTAAGGGGACAGAGATAAAGAGAGAGACAGAGAAAAAAAGGGGAGGAGACAGAGATGGGCAGATTAAGACATTAAGAAGCGACCAGAGAGAGAGAGAGAGGGGGGAAAACGAAAAAAAGCAAAATGAAGATAGGAAAAAAAGAGCGAGAGGGAAAGTGAGGGAGGGGGGAAAGGGAAAGGGGGAGAGAGAGAAAAGAGAGAGAGAGAGAGAGAGAGAGAGAGAGAGAGAGAGAGAGAGAGAGAGAGAGAGAGAGAGAGAGAGAGGGGGAGGGGGGGAGAGAGAGAGAGAGAGAAAAAGAGAGAAAAAAAGAAAAGAAAAAAAAAAGAAAAAAAAAAGAGAAAGAAAAAAAAAGAGAGAAGAAAGGAAGAGAAAGAGAGAGAGAAAAGAAAAAAACGAACCCAACCACCACAAGTGTTAGTTCTTCATGGGAACCAATGAATCGCGTTTGGATATTGCCATATTTTTTTTCTCCTTTTTCTTTGAAGTCTTTTGAGCGTCTTCAAGCAACTCCCCACAAGTTGTTCTTCAAAGGGAATTTTTAAATTTAAAAAACCTCGATGGAAGCAAATGCCGAATCTGAAAATTTAAAAATTTCTCTCGTACCATAAGTGTACGTGTGTGTGTAATGTTTTAATATGGGGATACTTCTACGCGTGTTGTAGTGGGCTTTTTATTTCAGATACTTTAATCAGTATGTTTGTGAATGGATGTAAGAGTATTTTCCTTAATGGTATGAACTTCAGCATTCAGTATGAATGGGTTGTAATGTCTGGGTTTTCTCTTAATATTTTAATTGGTATTGAATAACCCTTTCATTATCTCATCCTTCAGTTTCCCCTTCAATAGCATATCCTCGCTGTGTGTCTCTAATACGTGGCTTGATGTGTACGTTGTCGTATGAAAACGTATATATATTTTTTATTTACTGGTAGCTAGCGTTTTACATCAGTCATAAAAAAATCTTGGTATCTGTGTTAATGTGTACGTTCTCTTGCGTTCCTTGGAATTTTTACGTTCATGTGTTCATACTGTGTTTGTCTACTTTAATGCCTCTTGTTGGAACGTCTTTCGAATTTTCCTATTCGACCCAAATGATCATCTCTGAGCCTTTTAATAGTTAACTTTCTTAAGTCTTTCTTTAAATTTTTATCTTTCTTAAAAGATAAAATAAACAAGGGAAAAAAAGCTAATCAGATTACTCTTTGCAAGATTATCATTTGAAAGGGATAATATAAATGATGGAGACAAATTGAAGAAGAAGAGAAGGATGAGGAGGATGATAAAGGACAGAAAGAAAGAGTCAAAGAAAGAAATAATATTAAAGGAGGGATGTAGAAGAGGAAATGAGGAGGAGAAGGAGGAAGGGGACGGGGTGAAAAAAAAGGGGGGGGGGATAAAAGAAGATATTGTTAGGAGGAGGAAAATAAAGAGGAAGAAGAGGGGGAGGAAGAATATGGGAGAGGAAGATGTTTGGGAAAACAAAAAGGGAAGAAGAAGGGTAGGAGGAGAGAAGGAAATCGAAGAGGAAGAAGAAAAAAAAGGGGGGAGGGGAGGGGGAAAAAAAGGGGGAAAGGGGGAGAAAGAAGAGGAGGAGGAGGAAATAAAAGAGAATAAAGGGAAAAAGGGAGGAGGAGGAAATGGGAAGGGGGAGGGAAAAAAGAAGAAGAAGAAGAGGAGGAGGAAAAGGAAGAGGAAGATAATGAGGATGAGGAAAAAGAAGTAGAAGAAGAAGAGGAGGAGGAGGAAAACGAAGAAGAAGAAGAGGAAGAGGAGAAGGAGGAGAGAAGTATATGTCTCGAGGAAGAGGAAGAGGAGGAGGAAGAAAACGAAGAAAATATATTCAGCGAGAAAGAGTAGGAAGAGGACAATGAATTTAACACTATCATAATCGTTATCAATAATAATGATGAATTCATCATTATAATCATCCTCATTATCCTTAATATCGTCAGCACATTTGCCATAACAAATATAATGATAAAAATAAAAATGAAAATAACAATAAAAGTAACAATGATAGTTATAATGCCGGTACTACTACTAATAATAACAAAAACAATAATAACAGTGATGATAACAATAATGATAACAATAACAATGATAACAATAACAACAGCGAAACTACAACATTTCTTGTGACACAACAACAAAATTGAACTTATATCTTTGAATTACTCGAGCGGAATTTCCCCGGGAATTTTTTTTTTCTCTCCCTCTCTCTCTCTATCTCTCTGTCTCTCTTCTCTCTCTCTCTCTCTTTTTCTCTCCCCCCTCTCTTTTCTCTTCTTTTTCTCTCTCCTCTCTCTCTCTCTCTCTCTATCTCTCTCTCTCTCTCTCTCTCTCTCTCTCTCTTCTCTCTCTTCTCTCTCCTTTCCCTCCCCTCCCTTCCCTTTCTATCTATTTATCTTTCTCTCTGTCTCTGTCTCTGTCTCTGTCTCTCTCTCTCTCTCTCTCTCTCTCTCTCTCTCTCTCTCTCTCTCTCTCTTCCCCCCTTTTCTTTTTCTCTCTTCTCTCTTCTCTTCTCCCCTCCCCCTTCCTTCTCCCCGTGCCCCTCTCCTTTTCCCTTTTTTCTTTTATCTTTCTCTCTTCCCCTGTCTTTCCCCCGTCTTTTTTCCCCCTTTTCTTTTTTCCCCTCTCTCCCCCCTCTCTCCCCCTCCCCCTTTTCCTCCCCTCCCTCTCTCTCTTTCCCCTTTATTTCCCCTCTCTTTGCCTCTCTTTTCTCTTTTCTCTCTCTCCCTCCTCTTCTCTCCCCCTCCCCCCTTTCCCTCTCTCTTTCTCTCTCTCTCTCTCCCCCCTCTTTCTCCCCTCTCCCCTCTCCCCCTTTTTCTTCCCCCTCTCCCCTCCCCCTTTTCCTCTCTCTCTCTCTTCTTCCCCCTTTTCTCTCCTCTCTCCCTCCTTCTCTCTCTCTCCCTCTCTTCCTCCCTCTCCTTCTCCCTCTTTCCTCTCTCTCTCCCTCCTTCCTCTCTCTCTCTCTTTCTTTCTTTCTCTCCTCTCTCTCCTCCTGCCCCCTTCTCTCTTTCCTCCTCTCCCTCTCCTCCCTCTCTCTCTCTCTCTCTCTCCCTCTCTCTCCTTCCTTCCTCCCCTTCTCCTCTTTCCTCCTCCCCTTTTTCCCCCTTTCTCCTTCCCCCTTTTACTCCTTTTCCCCCACTTCTTTCCCCCCTCTCCCCCTTACGTCCCCCTTTTTTCCCCTTCTCCATCTTCCTTACCCCTTTTTTCCATTTTCCCCTTTTTTTCCCCTTTTTTTTTCCCCCCCTCCCCCTCTATCCCCCCTTCCCCTTTTTTCCCCTCCACCCCCTTTTCCCCCTCCACCCTCTTTCTCCTTTTTTTTCCCCCACTCCCTCTCCCTTTTCACACCCTCCCCCCTTTAAATTCCCCCTCCTTTTTTTCCCTCCCCCCCCCCTTTTCCCCCCCCCCTTCCCCCCCTTCCCCCTTTTTCATTTCCCCCTCTCCCCTTTCGCCCCCCCCTCCCTCTTTCACTCCCTCCCCCTTTTTTTTCCCCCCTTTTTCCTCCCTCTCCCTCTCCCTCTCCTTCTCCCTCTTTCACCCCCTCCCCCTCTTTCACCCCCCTTATCACCGCGAGGGCAAGCGAAAGGGGTCCCCCCGGGAAACCCTTATCACGTGACTGCCGATTAGCCGCTGTAGTGACGCCATGAATTTGCCCTGGCCCCCCGTCCCTGGTAATCTTTAAGGACATTTTCGTATTTTTAAAGGGGGGTGAGTTTTCCCCCTTTTTTTTTTTTTTTTTTTTTTTTTTTTTTTTTTTTTTTTGCCTTGCCTTCTTCTTCTTGTTTTTTCTTTTATTTCATGGTGTAAGAGGGGGAGGGGTGGAGGGAGGGGGGAGGGGGGGTAGTCTGGGATATGTCATTAGTTGAATTCTTATTGTTGATATGATTATTGTCGTTATCGTCTTTATTCTTATCTTTATCTTCGTTGCTGTAGTTGTCCTTTCTTATTAACCATATTGTTGTTACTATTATCATCATCATTTACATTGTTATTATCATTACTTTCATTATCATTAATTAGCATTGATATCATTGTGTTATTGCTTTCATTATCTTTATTAATATTATTGTTATTATCATCGCTAATTCTATCATTATTATCATTATCATCATTTTCATTATGTTCATAATTATCATCGCTTTTATTACTAGCATTGTTATCATTATCATCATTTGCATATATATTTTTGTCATTGTCATTATCATTATGATAATAGCTATTATCATAATAATTATCCTTATTACCATTATCAATATCATCATCATTATCATCAGCATAATTTTTACTATTATGTCCATTATCATTATATCCTTATTACAAGAATTTTCATCATTATTATCATTACGATCATTATTGTCAATACTGTTTTCATCATCATCATTATAATCATGAAATAGCATATTCTTATTATCATTATTAATATCCTCCTCATCATCATCAATTACTGTTATTCTTATTATCATAAGATTCTTTAATATTCTTTTTTGACATTCTCCTATTTATTCATCATCACTATATCATCTACCCTTTTCAGTCACATCATCAAGTTACAACACATATGAATTAATATATATTTTTTAATTATTTTTTATGATACACGGAAAAAAAAAACATTTTTTTTATGATACAAGGAAAAGTATTGAACCAAAAAGAACAAAAATATTTTTCAAAAACACGGAATTTTCAATGACACACGAAGAATGTGTTGAAAAAAAAGTGAAAAAAATTTAAAAAGTGAAAAATGAGCTGAATGGATTACAGCGGATTTCTGTATATTCCCTAAAAGCTGAATTTCCTTTTGACTTTTCTGTTATCATAACGTTATCCAAATACTAGCCGGGGGGGAAATCACTAGAACAAAATGAAGAACATTTTTATTCTTCTTTTTCAGAGTATACGTAGAACATGTGAGAGAGATGGAAAGGTGATAGATAGCTAAATCGATAGATAGATGGATAGAGAGAGAGAGAGAGAGAGAGAGAGAGAGAGAGAGAGAGAGAGAGAGAGAGAGAGAGAGAGAGAGAGAGAGAGAGAGAGAGAGAGAGAGAAAGAGAGAAGAAAGAGAGAGAGAGAGAGAGAGAGAGAATAAAGAAGAAAAAAAGAAAAATACGTACGCTCACGTGGGGGGGGGGAAAGTACATGTGGTGCGTCTGTGTGTTGGCTTGCATGTTGCAAAATTTTTTAAATTTTATGATGGAAACATAATCCAGGAAAATACCAAATAACAACAATTACATCATCAAATTTAAATTTAAAAAAGAATAAAAAAAGCAAAAAAAAAAATGTATTATCACCCCCCCTAAAAAAAATTGTCGACATCAACAAAAACATAATATGTTTTATGGAAAACCCCGGCCTTTCCTGCCCTCCCCTCCCCTCCCCCCTTACCCCCCTTCTCCCTCCTCTCTCCTCACTCTTTCTATCTCTCTTTGCATATGTCACGATGGGCGGAGGGGGTGAAAAAAGGGGGGAGGGGGGGAAAAAAAAGAGGGAGGGAGAAGGAGGGAAAGGGGTAAAGACGGGAAAGGGGAAGGGATAAAAAAGGGAAAAAAAAAAAGGGGGAAAGGAATAGAGAGAGAAAAAAAAAGATAGTAGGGGAAAGGGAGAAGGGAAAGGGAAAGGGTGAAATAAAAAAAAAAGAAGAAGAGGGAAATAAAAAGAAAAAGAAGAAAAAAAAAGGGGGTAAAGTGAGTAGAGGTGGTAAGAAAAGGGGGGGTGGGAGGGGGAGGGAGGGGGGGGGGCCCCCCCGGATGTTGACGTGCTAAGACTGCGCCCAGGGGGAGAGGGGGGTGGGGGTGGGGGGGGGATGCTTCCTGAGCCTCCTTCAAGTATGCTTTAGGGGAAAACCCCTGAAGGGGGGGGAAAGGGGGATAGGGGAAGGGGGGAAAGGGGATAAAAGAGGTTGGGGGGAAGGGAGGGGGTGGGGTACGTAAGGTCTATGCGAGAGGATTAGGGTGGGGGAGGGGGGAGTAGGGGATGAGGGGGAGGTTTCTTAGAAAATGAAGGTAAGGAGGAGTGGGGAGAGGAGGGGGGAGGGGTTGTTTGGAAGGTGAGGGGGGTGGGGGGTGGGGGGTGGGGGGCTAGGAGGGGACTCTACGGCCTTCACCTATTTTCCATAAGTTGTTTGTTGTTTGTGTCGTTGTTTAATTGCTTTGTGAGTTTGCTTAATCCGTTTAAGTCGTGCGAGAGTGCTTGTTTTGCTTGACAGAATCTATATGAATGTCACGTATGTATGTACGTGTGTGTGGAATGACTTATGTCTGAATATCTTGTACATATACTGCAAATACGTTTCTGTACACGTTTCTTCAGCAGGACATCCAGAGACAGAAAATTAGGATATTATATTACATTACAGATTTCCCGTGAAGTAGATGATACTGATAAAGATGTGAATCTCTCAACTCTAACCCTTTTTCTCATCTCTTTCAGAATTTCGTCATGCACAAGGACCGATAAATTTCACCTTTCACTTCTTCTCCCTATATAGGACTGCCTCAAAAGTATACACGCATAATTTATTTAGTGTTTCCCCTTTCACACAAACACTCATGCGCATACACGGGATATCTCTTTGCCCTCTTTTAATTTTCTCTCTATCTATATATCTATCTATCTATCTATCTTTTTCTTTCTTTCTCTTTTATTTTCTCTTTCAATTTTCTCTCTCTCTCTCTCTCTATCTATCTAATCTATATCTTTATCTCTATCTCTGTCTCTGTCTCTTTCTCTTTCTTTCTCTCTCTCTCTCTCTCTCTCTCTCTCTCTCTCTCTCTCTCTCTCTCTCTCTCTCCCTTTATATATATATATATATATATATATATATATATATATATATATATATATATATATATATATATATTTTATATCCCTCTCCCCCTCCCTCTCTCTCTCCCCCTCCCACTATCTCCCTCCTTCCCCGCCTCCCCCCCCCATCTCTCTCACTCATTCTCTCTCGCTCCCTCTATCTCTCTCCTTCCCTCTCTCCTTCCCTCCCTCTCTCCCTCCCTCTCTCTCCCTCCCTCCCACCATCTCCCTCCTTCCCTCGCCTCTCCCCATCTCTCCCTCTCTTTCTCTCTCCCTCCCTCCCACCATCTCCATTCATCACACACTCCTTCGTCAAACGATACCGGAATTTTCTATTTTGGGGGAAATTTCCTTGCTCTTTTTGCGCGTCAAGAAAGCACGACAGTGATTGCGTCATTGCAAGTCCGTGCGTGTTGCAAGTGACCTGCGCTGGGGAATCGCTGGGGTATATTTTCTGTTTTATGGTATTGCGTGGTTGTTTATTTATTATTATTATTATTATATTTTATTTTTTTGGTGTGTGTGGGGTTGTTGTTTTGTCATTGTTGTTATTATTTTGTTATTTTTTTTCTTTTATTTTGTTACTGTTGTTGTTATTCTGTCGTTTTTGTTATTTCATTATCATTGTTGTTCTTGTGCTATTGTTATTGTTGACATTTTGTTATTTTTGATTTTCTATTGTTCTCGTTTTGTTATCACTGTTATTTTGTTCTTGTTGTTGTTTTGTTATCATTGTTGTTATTATTGATATTTTGTTATATTGATATATTCTATTATATTGTTGTTATTTTTTGTTTTATTATAGTGTTGTTATTTTGCTAATTTTTCTCATTTTGTTATTGTTGCCACTATTTCATTATCATTGTTGTTATTTTGCCATTGTTGTTTTTGAAGTTGTTGTTCTCCTTCTTGTCTTATTATTGTTTGGTTGTTGTTTGTTTCATTTTTTTCTTTATGGGCGCATTCCCTTTAGTGTATTAAGGCAATTATGTAAAATTGAATGTATATTTACATATATTACTGTAGGGCCTTGAATCTTTGAATTTTTTTGAATCTCTCTCTCTCTCTCTCTCTCTCTCTCCTCTCTCTCTCCTCTCTCTCTCCTCTCTCTCTCTCTCTCCTCTCTCTCTCTCTTTTTCTCTCTCTCTCTCTCTCTCTCTCCCTCTCTCAATTTTTCTCTCTCTCTCTCTCACTCTCTCCCTCTCTCTCTCTCTCTTTTCTCTCTCTCTCCCTCTCTCTTCTCCCCTCCCCTCTCTCTCTCTCTCTCTCTCTCTCTCTCTCTCTATTTATCTCTTTTCTATCTCGTTCTTTTACATCTACACACTTGCAAAACACATAAAACACAAAATTAGACAGTACAACCATAAACAAAAAACCCCATGTAAATTCCCAAACCCCTTTTTTTCACAACCTACCCTACCTTCCTTCCACCCCCCCAACTCCCCCAAACCCCCCCCAACCCCCATCACCCCAATCCCTCCCCAACCCTCCAACCCCCCCTCACCCCAACCTCCAAATCCCATTCCCTCATTCCCCAACCCCCTAAAAACCCCCCTCCCCCCCCTCCCCCCCCCTCATCCCCCTTCCCCTCCTTCCACCCCCTCCCCAACCCCCCTCAAAATCTGCCGCCCGTTACCGAGTCCCGAAACGTTCAAGCATGCAGCGAGAGGTCATGAGGGAGATATACGAGTGTTATGTTACAGTTTCCGGTCTCTACAACACCCCCCCCCCCTCCCCCCCCCTCCCCTTTTCCCCTCCCCCCCCCCCCCTTTCCCGGTCTCTCAAACACCCCTCCCCCCCCTCCCCATCCCCCCCCCCCCCCTTTCCCCATCCCCCCATCCCCCCCCCATCCCCTCCCCCCCCCCCCATCCCCACCCCATCCCCTCCCCATCCCCCCCCCTCACATCCCCTCCCCTACCCCTTCCCGCCCCCTTTACCCCCCCCACACACACAAACAGTGTAGAGGTCTGTGTAAAAGGCCGGATACGAGCGTGTTTGGGTTTGTGTTTTGATTTGCTCGCTTGCTTGTTTCCCAGGTTGTTTGTGTCTGGGGGGGGGGGTTGGTTGGCGGGGGGAGGATTAAGGGGAAAATTTTTGGGTTTTTTTGGGGGTTTGTTTTTTTTTGTTTGTTTATGTTGGGGGATTTTTTGGGGGGTTTTTTTGTTTTTTTTGGGGGTTTTTTTTTTGTTTGTTTATGTTGGTGGTTTTTTGTTTTGTTTGTTTATGTTGGTGGTTTGTTTTTTTTTTTTTTTTTTGTTTGTTTTGGTGATTTTATTTTTTTGTTTGTTTGGGGTTTTTTTGGGGTTTTTGGTTTTTTTGATTGGTTTTTGTTTGTTTGTTTATGTTGGTGGTTTTTATTTTGGTTTTTTTTTTTTGGTTTTTTGGTTTGTTTTTTTGGGGTTTTGTTTTTTTTTATGTTGGTGAGTTGATTTGTTTTTTTTGTTTTTTTATTTGGTGGGATTTTTTTGGGTTTTGTTTGTTTGTTTATGTTGGTGAGTTGATTTGTTTGTTTGTTTGTTTAGCAGG
>NC_091572.1:37112048-37114548 GCF_042767895.1 Penaeus vannamei | reverse complement strand
GGGAACACCTGTACAGTAAACCCCCCATGTTTTTTTAAACGGCATTGTAAAAAAAGGTGCTGCTGCCCACACGTCGAGGGCTACATCTGAAACGTCTGAATTAGTGAACAACGCAGACGAGAAGAGCAAATGGTGAGGTTTCCTTTTTTTTAAAAAAAAGAGAACGAATTGAGGTATTTTTTTGGGAAAAAAATGTGTTCTGTTTTTTTTTGGGGGGAAAATGTGTTTAAAATCTTTTTGAGGTTTCTTGATATATTGTTTTTTATTGTTCTTTTTTTTTAAAATTTTTTGGGGTTTTTTTATATTGTCTATATATATATATATATATATATATATATATATATATATATATATATATATATATATATATATATTTGTACTGAAGTAGAACCATATTGTTTTCTAAAAGTTACATAAATATTTCTACAGCCTTTTTCTCTTTGCTCTCTCTCTCTCTCTCTCTCTCTCTCTCTCTCTCTCTCTCTCTCTCTCTCTCTCTTTTCTCTCTCTCTCTCTCTCTGAGTGTCTCTCTCTCTTTTTTCTTCTCTCTCTCTCTCTCATCTTTTTCCTCTCTCTCTCTCTCTCTCTCTTTCTCTCTCTCTCTCTCTCCCCCCCCCACTCTATCTCTCTCTCTCTCTCGCTCTTTCTCTCTTTCTTTCTCTTTTCCATCTCCGTCCCAGCCATCACAGAGAAAGGACGTATCATTTGACCTGCTGTGACCTAGTGTGACCTCTATCTGCCTAATCACACAGACAATAGGGCCTGTAAAGACCTTTCAGTTTCTAGTGAACGAGTGCGTGGCCATGTTCAGAAAATATCTATAATGATCCACAGCAACTGACAGTGAAAGTGGAAAAAAAAAGAATTTATACTAGATACACAGTTATATTGATCCAAACTGACACAGTGAAAGTGGAAAAAACGTTAATGAATTTATACTAGATACACACAGTTATATTGATCCAAACTGACACAGAGAAAGTGGAAAAAATTAATGAATTTATACTAGATACACAGTTATATTGATCCAAACTGACACAGTGAAAGTGGAAAAAACGTTAATGAATTTATACTAGATACACACAGTTATAATAGATACCGGTGTGCTCTCTCTACGCCAACCGCACCCAAAAGCAAGTAGGTCAGATCTGCTTGTGAGCGACATTTCGGCGAGTGATTTGACCCCAAAACACCTGTTTATACAAAACGTTTCTCTCTGCTGACGGAGATGGACATCAAGACAAGTGACACGAATACCGAAAACGAACGAACAAAGGAAAGGGTAAAAATACAGTTAAGTAATAAGTCATGCGGAACCTGTATCCCGCTGCCGTCTATGTGTTTCCTAAAAGAGGGATACAAAGCTAGCAATACATGGGGACTAATACCGTTGGGTGTCTCAGGTGCTACAGATGGTCCCAATAACTAGACTAAACGAGCCTTAGAAATTATATCTATGCATGGTGTAAGAATGAAGACATTATTACAATTCCAAAAAAAAAAAAAAAATTCAGTGGTCATTGTACAACGGTTTACTCCTCTACAACCTGTAGCAGAACTTAAGGAAACTGTTTATCTTTATGAAATCATGTTTTTTTGTTAATAAATAGTTAACATATAGGCAGAGCACTAAAGGGTAGCCCTTCAGACATATATATACATATATATGGTTCTCTCTCTGTTTCTCTCTGTTTCTCGCTCTTTCTCTCTCTCTCTCTCTCTCTCTCTCTCTCTCTCTCTCTCTCTCTCTCTCTCTCTATCTATCTATCTATCTATCTATCTGTTTTTTTTCTCTCTCTTTGTCTCTATCTCTCTCTCTCTTTCTCTTTCTTTCACTTTCTCTCTCTCTCTTTCTCTGTTTAATGCCTGGTTTACACCCTTAAGTCAATGTAAATTCAGCCCAAATTTGGTTGATACTTTTTTAAACTTTCAATGGCTTTTTACATGGCATGTAAACTGCTTTGTAAAAAATATGTTTTTCAATCCCCAAAAAAAATCTCTCTCTTTCTTTCTCTTTGATCCATCTTTTCTATCTATCTCCCTCTCCCCCCTCCCCCCTTCCCTCCTCTCTCTCCCTTCCCAACTTTTTTTCCCTTCCTCCCTCCCCCCTTATAAACACCCTTCATCCCCCCCATCATATATCACCCCTTTAAAACCCCAAGACCCCAAAGAAGGAAAAAATCTTTAGTGTCCTGCTACCCACAGGGTCCCTACAGGTGGCCGTTGGTCCGCTCACAGACACGTCCTTTTCCCCGGGGAAAAGGGGGTTTCGTCATCAAGCTTTATATATCATGTTATTGTCGCCTGTCGACCTTAAAAGGGGCCCCCGAATGCAGTAAGGGGGGCCCCCAAAACCCCGGGGGAGACGAGGCGTCCTTCTCGGCTGAGGAGTCGGGCTAGGAATTTTGACGGAGGAGGTGATTTTTGGGGGGCCCAAAAAAAGGGGTTGTTTAGGGAGGGTGCGGGGGGGGGGTGTGTTTGTTTGCTTGTTTGTGTGTGT
>NC_091572.1:37100398-37102898 GCF_042767895.1 Penaeus vannamei | reverse complement strand
ATTTTAATTGGTATTAAATAACCCTTTCATTATCTCATCCTTCAGTTTCCCCTTCAATAGCATATCCTCGCTGTGTGTCTCTAATACGTGGCTTGATGTGTACGTTGTCGTATGAAAACGTATATATATTTTTTTTATTTACTGGTAGCTAGCGTTTTACATGAGTCATAAAAAATCTTAGTATCTGTGTTAATGTGTACGTTCTCTTGCGTTCCTTGGATTTTTTACGTTCATGTGTTCATACTGTGTTTGTCTACTTTAATGCCTCTTGTTGGAATGTCTTTCGAATTTTCCTATTCGACCCAAATGATCCTCTCTGAGCCTTTTAATAGTTAACTTTCTTAAGTCTTTCTTTAAATTTTTATCTTTCTTAAAAGATAAAATAAACAAGGAAAAAAAGCTAATCAGATTACTCTTTGCAAGATTATCATTTGAAAGGGATAATACAAATGATGGAGACAAATTGAAGAAGAAGAGAAGGATGAGGATGATGATAAAGGACAGAAAAAAAGAGTCAAAGAAAGAAATAATATTAAAGGAGGGATGTAGAAGAGGAAAATGAGGAGGAGAAGGAGGAAGTGGGACAGGGTGAAAATAAAGGGAGGGGGATAAAAGAAGATATTGTTAGGAGGAGGAAAATAAAGAGGAAGAAGAGTAGTATGTAAGAATATGTGGAGAGGAAGATGATGAGGAAAACGAAAAGGAAGAAGAAGGGTAGGAGGAGGAGGAGGAAATCGAAGAGGAAGAAGAAGAAGAGGAGGAGGAGGAAAAAGAAGTAGAAGAAGAAGAGGAGGAGGAGGAAAGCGAGGAGCATGAAGAAGAGGAGGAGGAGGAAATCGAAGAGGAAGAAGAAGAAGAAGAAGAGGAGGAGGAAAACGAAGAGGAAGATGATGATGATGAGGAAAACGAAGTAGAAGAAGAAAAAGAGGAGGAGGAGGAAAGCGAGGAGAATGTGACAGAGGAGGAGGAGGAAAACGAAAAGGAAAACGTAGAAGAAGAAGAAGAGGAGAAGGAAAACGAAGAAGAAGAAGAAGAAGAGGAGAAGGAAGAGAGAAGTATATGTCTCGAGGAAGAGAAGAAGGAGGAGGAGGAAAACGAAGAAAATATATTCAGCGAGAAAGAGTAGGAAGAGGACAATGAATTTATCACTATCATAATCATTATCAATAATAATGATGAATTCATCATTATAATCATCCTCATTATCTTTAATATCGTCAGTACATTTGCCATAACAAATATAATAATCAAAATCAAAATAAAAATAACAATAAAAGTAACAATGATAGTTATAATATCGGTACTAATACTAATAATAACAAAAATAATAATAACAGTAATAATAACAATATTGATAACAATAACAATGATAATAATAACAGCAGCGAAACTACAACATTTCTTGTGACACAACAACAAAATTGAACTTATATCTTTGAATTACTCGAGCGGAATTTCCCGGGAATTTCTCTCTCTCTCTCTCTCTCTCTCTCTCTCTCTCTCTCTCTCTCTCTCTCTCTCTCTCTGTCTCTCTCTCTCTCTCTCTCTCTCTCTCTCTCTCTCTCTCTTTATTTATTTCTCTCTCTTGCCTCTCTCTCTTTCTCTATCTCTCTCTCTCTTCGCTCTGTCTCTCTCTTTCTCTCTCTCTCTTTCTATCTTTCTTTCTCTGTTTCTCTCTCTCTCTCTCTCTCTCTCTCTCTCTCTCTCTCTCTCTCTCTCTCTCTTTCTTTCTCTCTCTCTCTCTCTCTCTCTCTCTCTCTCTCTCTCTCTCTCTCTCTCTCTCTCTCTCTCTCTCTCTCTCTCTCTCTCTCTCTCTTTCTCCTTCTCCTTCTCTAGTCTTACTACTCTATGCTCCCACATTCTCTTTCTCCTCTCCCACCTTCCTTCTCCCTCTGTCTATCTCCATCTTCCTATTTCTTCTTCCACTCTTCCTCTCTTTCCTTTTTTTCTTCCCCTGCTCTCTCTATGTCACTTCTCATTTTTCTCGCCATCTCTTTTCTACTACCCTCTCTTTTCCTTTTTCACTCCCTCTCCCTTTTTCACACCCTCTCCCCCTTTCACTCCCTCACCCCCTTTCTACTTCCTCTCCTCTCTTTCCCTCTCTTTCACTCCCTCTCTCCCTCTCCCTCCTTCATTCCCTCTTTTCACTCTCACTCCCTCTTTCACTCCCTCTTTCACTCCCTCTTTCACTTCCTCTTTCACTCCCTCTTTCACTCCCTCTCCCTCTCCCTCTTTCATTCCCTCTCTTCCTCTGTCACTCCTCTCTTTCACTCCCTCTCCCTCTTTCATTCCCTCTCCCTATTTCACTCCTCTCTCCCTCCTTCACTCTCTCTCCCTCTCTTCACTCCCTCTCCTTCTCCCTCTTTCACTCCCTCTCTCCCTCCTTCACTCCCTCTCCTCTTTCTCCCTCTTTTGCACTTCCCTCTCCCTCCTTCACTCCCTCTCCTTCTCCCTCTTTCACTCCCTCTCCCTCCTTCACTCCCTCCTCCTTCTCCCTCTT
>NC_091572.1:37092898-37095398 GCF_042767895.1 Penaeus vannamei | reverse complement strand
GTTTGGTTGTCGTTGTTGTTTTGTCATTGTTTTGTCATTGTTGTTATTATTTTGTTATTTTGTCATTTTTTTCTTATTTTGTTACTGTTCTTGTTATTCTGTCTTTGTTGTTATTTTATTATCATTGTTTTACTATTTGCTATTGTTATTTTGTTATCTTTGTTACTATTTTGTTTTTGCTGTTATTTTGTTATTGTTGATTTTTTAAATTGTTCTCATCTTGTTATCTTTGTTAATTTGTTCTTGCTATTTTGTTCTTGTTGTTGTTTTGTTATCATTGTTGTTATTGTTGATATTATTCTCATTTTGTTATTGTTGTTGCTATTTCATTTTCATTGTTGTTTTGTTATTGTTGTTTTTTTGTTGCTGTTGTTTTTCTTCTTGTTCTGTTAATGTTCGTTTGTTGCTTGTTTCGAGTTTTTCTTTATGGATGCATTCCCATTAGTGTATTAAGGCAATTCTGCAAAATTGATTGTATATTTATATATATAAGTGTAGGACACACACACACACACAAACTTACACAGAACAATCATAAACAATCCTTATGCAATTTACCTCTTCTTCCCACCCTACCCTACCCTCTCCACCCACCCCCAACCTCAAACCCCCATCACACACACACCCAACTTCCAACCCCCCCTCCCCAACCCTCAACCCCCAACCCCCAACCCCCAATCCTTCCAACCCCCCCATCACCCCCAACCCCTCCCCACTCCTCCTCCTCTCTCCCCACCACAACCTCCAACCCCCAATCCTCCAACCCCCAAACCCCCATCACCCACAACCCCCATCACCCCCCTCCCTCCCCCCCTCATCCACCTCCCTCTTCACCCCCTCCCCCCCAACCCTCCCTCCCCCAACCTCCAAACCTCCGACTTCCCCTCCCCCATCACCCCCCTCAAAATCTGCCGCCCGTTACCGAGTCCCTGGAAACGTTCAAGCATGCAGCGAGAGAGGTCATGAGGGAGATATACGAAGATGTTATGTTACAGTTTCCGGTCTCTCCAACAACCCCTCCCCCCTCCCCCCCCATCCCCCTCCCCCTCCCCCTTCCCCTCCCCTCCCCCTCCCCCTTCCGGTCTCCTCAAACACCTCTCTCCCTCCCCCTCCCCCATCCCCATCCCCATCCCCTCCCATCCATCCCTCCATCCCCTCCCCCATCCCCTATTCCCTCCCCCATCCCCTTATCCCCTATCCCCTCCCTCACATCCCCCTCCCCTACCCCTCTCCCCGTCCTCTTCCCACTCCCCCCACACACACACACACAAACAGTGTAGAGGTCTGTGTAAAAGGCCGGATACGAGCATGCTTGTTTGTGTTTTGATTTGCTCGCTTGCTTGCTTGCTTCAGGTTGTTTGTGTCTGCGGGGGGAGTTGGTTGGCGGTGGAGGACTAAGGGGTAAGGGATCTTTTGTTTGTTTGTTTGTTTGTTTATGTTGGTGAGATTATTGGTTTTGTTTTGTTTGTTTTTTTGTTTGTTTATGTTGATGGACTGTTTCTTTGTTTATGTTGGTGGTTTGTTCTTTTTTTGTTTGTTTATGTTGGTGAGTTGATTTTGTTTGTTTGTTTGTTTATGTTGGTGGTTTGATTGGTTTGTTTGTTTGTTTATGTTGGTGGTTTGATTTGTTTGTGTTGGTGGTTTGCTTTGTTTTGTTTGTTTATGTTGGTGAGTTGATTTGTTTTGTTTGTTTATATTGGTGGTTTCTTTGTTTGTTTGTTTATGTTGGTGAGTTGATTTGTTTGTTTGTTTGTTTGGCAGGGGATTTTCTTCCTCTTTTTTATCTTCGTGTCGGTGGTTATGGTTTGACTGATTTGTTTGTTTGTTTGTTTTAGTGTTGGTGTTTAGATCGGATCTTTTGTTGTTGTTGATTGCTGTTGTGTGTTATTGTGATCATTGTTATTGTTGATTTTCTTATCATTATTATGATCATTACCATCAAGTATTCATCATCGCTATCATTATCATTACCATCAATCATTATTGTTATTATTATCATTATTATCATTACTATTAGCATCATTGTCATTTCCATTATCATTGTCATCATCATTTTTATTATCATCCTCGTAATCATAACCATTGCTATCCTTATCATCACTGCTGTTGATATAAACCTAGTTGTTTATTAGCTATTCAAAAAAAAAGAAAAAAAAAAAAAAAAAAAAAAAAAAAAAAAGATACTTCTATCTGTACAATCCTCTCAACTTTTTTAGTATCTAAACCAATATCATTTATTTATCCCTTACAATTTGCCAACACCTGCCCCCCCCCCCTCCTTTAAAGAATTGGGGAAGGGGTGGTCTTTACTTTAGAGGTTTTTGGAATCTCTGAAATTTTGTGGCTAATTTTAAAGAAAACTTCCAGTTAATAATTTTTCATTCTCCAAATGTGAAATTCAGTACAAGAGTGATTTTTTTTTTTTTTTTTTTTTTTTTTTTTTGTAATTCCGATAAGCCTCTGAGAACTTTGCAATTGTCAACATAACTAATTCCTAAAT
>NC_091572.1:37080398-37082898 GCF_042767895.1 Penaeus vannamei | reverse complement strand
AAATGAATAAAGAAAAAGTAAGAGAAACAAAAATAAATAAAGAAAAAGTAAGAGAAACAAAAATGAATAAAAAAAAAGTAAGAGAAACAAAAATGAATAAAGAAAAATTAAGAGAAACAAAAATAAAGTAAGAAAAAGAAAGAGAAACAAAAATAAATAAAGAAAAAGTAAGAGAAACAAAAATAAAGAAAGAAAAAGTAAGAGAAACAAAAATAAATAAAGAAAAAATAGGAGAAACAAAAATAAATAAAAAGTAAGAGAAACAAAAATGAATAAAGGAAAGGTAAGAGAAACAAAAATAAATAAAGAAAAAGTAAGAGAAACAAAAATGAATAAAGAAAAAGTAAGAGAAACAAAAATGAATAAAGAAAAAGTAAGAGAAACAAAAATGAATAAAGAAAAAGTAAGAGAAACAAAAATGAATAAAGAAAAAAGTAAGACAAACAAAAATGAATAAAGAAAAAGTAAGAGAAACAAAAATAAATAAAGAAAAAGTAAGACAAACAAAACTAAATAAAGAAAAAGTAAGAGAAACAAAAAGGAATAAAGAAAAAGTAAGAGAAACACAAATAAAAAAAGAAAAAGTAAGAGAAACAAAAATAGATAAAGAAAAAGTAAGACAAACAAAAATAAAGAAAGAAAAAGTAAGAGAAACGAAAATGAATAAAGAAAAAGTAAGAGAAACAAAAATAAAGAAAGAAAAAGTAAGAGAAACAAAAATAAATAAAGAAAAGGTAAGAGAAACAAAAATAAATAAAGAAAAAGTAAGAGAAACAAAAATGAATAAAGAAAAAGTCAGAGAAACAAAAATATATAAAGAAAAAGTAAGAGAAACAAAAATGAATAAAGAAAAAGTAAGAGAAACAAAAATAAAAGGAGAATTATAACGTCAGAGAAATGCTGATTAGGTTTATGACGAAAATATGTCATAAAATTTGATGCATGAGAATGTGGATTTTTTTTTTCTCTCTCTCTCTCTTATCGAGGTGGATTTTTTTTTTTTTTTTTTTTTAGGGGGGGGGGAGGAGGAGGAATTTTCTGTTTGCTTGTTTTCTCTCTCTCATTTCCTCCGCATGGCAAGAATATTTCGTGTACTTTTGTCAGTTCTGTCTGTCTATCGACCTGTTTGCTTGTCTGTCTGTCAGTCTGTCTCTGTCTTTCTGTCTGTCTGACCGTTTCTGTTTGTCTGTCTCTATTTCTGCCTGTCTGTCTGTCTTTGTCTGACTGTCTGTCTTTGTTCTTGGATGTCTGCCTGTCTGCTTTTCTGATTCTCTATTTCTCTCCATATCTCTCTATCTAACCACCTATCCACCTATCCATCTATGTATGTATGTATTAATGTATATGCGTATATATTAATGTATGTGCGTACGTATGTATTAATGTATGTGCGTATATATTAATGTATGTGCGTACGTATGTATTAATGTATATGCGTATATATTAATGTATGTGCGTATGTATTAATGTATGTGCGTATGTATTAATGTATCAATGTATGTATGTAGGTATGTGTGCATATATGTATATGTCTGTATGTAAGAATTTACCTACGTAACTACCTATTTATTATCCTAATTAACTTTTATACGTGTACCATAAACGGAAAGAGATAAAACAGGCGACATAAATTCGATTTACGTCAGTCAATGGTTACGTTCAGGGACGTTTCCTCTATTTCTTCTTCTTCTTCTTTTTACTTTTTACTTCTTCTTCTTCTTTCTTCTTATAGTTTTCCTTCTTTTTTTATATTTCCTTCTACTTCTTCTTTCTTTCGTCTTTTTTTCTTCTTTTCTTTATCTTCTTTCTTATTATTGTTCTTTCTCTTTCTTATTTTTTTCTTTTCGTCTTGTTCTTCTTCTCTCCTTGTTCTCCTTCTTCTTCTGCTTGTTCTCCTTCTTCTTCTTCTTCTTTCTCCTTCTTCTTCTTCTCTCCTTCTCCTCCTTCTTCTTCTTCGCCTCCTATCTCGTTTGCTATTTTCCTTATTTTTTATTTCACTATCTATTCTATCATCGTCCATTTTAACCCTTTCCTTTGACCTCTGGTGACGTATTCAGTTTTTAGGAACATGTATGACATTTTTTTTAAGATTACAGAATTTAGACCATATTCTCCCTATTTACACTGAAATACAAAAATAAAACAATTTGAATTTATTTTTTCCCAATAATAATTTGATCCTGGAAAAGAGATAATATCAAAAATTTACTATTTTTTGGCTGGCTTGGACACAGACTAGCTGCTCCACACGAACGCAAATCAAGGCACAGAGACAAAGCATGAAAAGGAAACACTGGATTCCTTTGTGTGAGGTTAGTGTACTTCTGGTGGGTGTACACGCACGCACTCACGCACACACGCGAGCGAATGTGTGATAGATGGAGAGGGAGAGGCAGAGAGGAAGGGAGAGGGAGAGGGGTGAGAAGAGAGGAAGGGAGAGGGAGAGAGGAAGGGAGAGGGAGTGGGATAAAGAGAGAGGAAGGGAGAGGGATGGAGAGGG
>NC_091572.1:37062898-37065398 GCF_042767895.1 Penaeus vannamei | reverse complement strand
GAGAGAGAAGGAGTGGAGGAAGAGCGAGAGAAAGAGGGAGAGAGAGGGAGAAGAGGGAGAGAAGAAATCGAGGAATAGAGGGAGAAGAGGGAGAGAAGGAATCGAGGAAGAGAGGGATAGAGAGGGGAGGAGGGGGGCGGGTATAGGAACCGATGGGGTAGTTGACCCTCTGGGTAATGTCCACCACATGTGCCATGACGTAGAAACTGCGACATACACTTAATATGTAGGACTAGAACCTTTTTTTTACGTTTTCGTTAATTAATTAATTACTAATCTATAATTAGATTTCATTTGTATACTTATGTGGTTTCTGTGTGTTTGTGTATGTGTGTGTCTGTTTGTGTATGTGCGTGTTTGTGTGTGTGCGTGCCTGTTTGTTTGTGTTCGTGTTTGTTTGTATATGCGAATATCATTTCTATATCTATTTTCTTTACCTTCTTATCACTGACCAAAAAGAAGAGAAGACAAAGAAAGAGAAAATATAACACAAGATAACACAATAAAACAAAAAGAAAACATAAAAAAACAAAAGAAAAAAAATATTCAAAGTTATACAAAAGCCCGCGGAATGCTTGCCAGAGGTCGCTTGATTAACCAATTAGATTCGCTTCTCCAATTAATCTTTTCCTCCATTCTCCGTTGATTTATTCCCACAACAAGCGATCCGATGGACGATCGCAACAACAACAAAAACAACAACAAGAGCGAAAGACAATAAAACAAAAGGAAAAAGACAAAAATACACGCATTAACAACTCGAAATCGAAAAATATAGCAACATTAATAACAACAACAACAACAAATAAGAACGATTATAATAACGAAAAAAACAAGAACTACAATAAAAACAAAAACAATAAAAAACACCATAATTAAAACAAAATAACAACAATAAAAACAACCAAAAATAATCATAACTTAATCAAAACAACCAAAATAATCATACCTTAATCGAAAAAAAAAATAATAATCATAACTAAGTCAAAAAAACGACAACAAAATCAACAACAACAACAACAAAACATCCTAAATTACACGGAAACAACAAGAAAAACAAAAATCAACAACAACAACACCGCTCGCTTCCGCCATGATGACTGTGACGCGAATGTTCCAGAAGACCGATTAAAATGAGGGGGTGGAGGGGGGCGGAGGGGGAGGGGGAGGGGCGTATGGAGGAGGGAGAGAAGGAGGGGGAGGGGGAGGGGCGTATGGAGGAGACAGGGAGGGAGGGGGAGGGATGACGGAGGGGGAGGGGGAGGTGAGGGAGTGAGGGAGGGGCGTATGGAGGAGGGAGAGAGGGAGGGGGAGGGGAGGGGTGAGGGAGGGAGGAAGGGGAAGGGGTTGAGGGAGTGAAGGAGGGGAAGGGGTGAGGAAGTAAGGGAGGGGAGGGGTGGGTTGAGGGAGGGGGAGGGGCGTATGGAGGGGGAAGGGGGAGGGGTGAGGGAGGGGAAGGGGGTGAAGGAGTGAGGGAGGGGAAGGGGTGGGAGGGATAAAATGGGAGGAATGAGGGATACCGATATGGAAATGAGGTAAAAAGAAGGGAAAAGAGAGGAGAAGGAGGGGGGAGGGAAAAGGGGGTGAAGGGAGAAGAAGAAGGAAGGGAGTAGAAGACGAAATGATAAAGAAGAAAGGGGAATGAGAGGAGAAAAAGAGAGAGAAAAAAGAGTGAGGAGAAGAGGAAGAGGATGGAGAGAAAACAGAGAGAGGGAAGAGAAGGAGAGGAAAATGAGAAGGGAAGAAAGAGAAGAAGGGGAAAAGAGAAGAAGAAGAGGAGGAAGTGAGAAAGAGAAGAAAAAGGAGCAAGAAAATTAAAAGGGAGAAAAAGAAGAAAAAAGGGAAAGTAAGGAAAAAGAAGAAACATAAAAAGAGTAGTAAAGGAGAGAAGAAGAGGGACAGAAAGGAGAGGAGAAGAAGGACAGAAAGAGGAGAAGAAGGACAGAAAGAGGAGAAGAAGGGGACGAAGAGAAGGAGGGGAGGAAGAGTAGAAGAAGGACTGAAAGAGGAAAAGGAGGGGAAGAAGAGGAGAAGAAGGACAGAAAGAGGAGAAGAAGGACAGAAAGAGGAGAAGGAGGGGAGGAAGAGAAGAAGGAGGAGAGGAAGACGGGGGATTCCAGCGAGCCTGCCCCAGCCAGCGGAGGTCGAAGGGGTCCAGTCACCATGATGCCGTGGTTTTTCCTCCTCTGTTTACACTCACCTGTGGCTCGTGTTGGTCTGGAAATATCTAGCTCGACTGTTCTCTGTCTGTCTGTCTGTCTGTCTGTCCGTCTGTCTGTCTGGCTGTCTTTCTGTCTGTCTGGCTGCCTGTCTGTCTTTCTGTCTGTCTGTCTGTGTCTGTCTGTCTGTCTGTCTGTCTGTGTCTGTCTGTCTGTCTGTCTGTGTCTGTCTGTCTGTCTGTCTGTCTCTCTCGCACCATTTCTGTCATTCTCTTTCCTTCTTACTCTCTCTCTCTTTCTGTCTCTTTCTGTCATCCTCTCTCTCTTTCTATCTCTTTCTA
>NC_091572.1:37055398-37057898 GCF_042767895.1 Penaeus vannamei | reverse complement strand
GTTCACAAGTTCACGCACGGGGAAGATGAATGGTGTTCAGTTCACAGGGTACGGTGTCTGAGCTTGGGAGGGAGGGTAGGGGGGGGGGATAGGGAGGGTAGTGGGGGGGAGGGGGGGGAGGGAGATAGGGCGATGGAGGACAGGCGAGAGATGAGGTTGCAAGAATGGCCAGGGAGGGATGGGGGAGGGAGGTAGGAGAGAGGGGAGGGGAGGGGAGGTAAGAGTGAGGGGAAGAGAGGAGTGGGAAGGTAGGAGGAGAGAGGGAATGCGGAGAGGGAGGTAAGAGAGAGAGGAAGACGAGGTAAGAGAGAGAGGAGAGGAGTAAGAGAGAGGAGAGGGGAGGTAAGAGGGAGGGGAAAGGAGGTAAGGAGGGAGGGAAGGGAGGGAAGGGAGATAAGAAAAAGGAAAAGCGGAGAGGGGAGGGAGGGAGAGGGAAGGCGAGGTAAGAAGGTGGGAGGGGTGGTAAGAGAGAGGGGAAGGGAGGTGGAGAGAGGGGAGGGGAGGTAAGTGGGAGGGGAGGAGAGGGCAGGTAGGAGGGAGAGAACACGAGGTAAGAGAGAGAGAGGAGGAGAGGGTTTAGAGACTGAACAAAAGGAGTTTTAAAAAGACAGAAACCAGGGGTCACCAAGGGGAAGGGGAGGGCGGCCAGAAGGAGTGGGAAGGGGAGGTGGAGTGGCGTGGGTGGGCGGGGGAGGGGAGGGGCAACTGTGAGTTATGCATAGAGATCAGACTTCTAGCAAGAACCAGAATGAGGGAGATTTTACGCAAGGAACACATGGAGAGGGGAAGGGGGGGAGGGGGAGAGGGGAGAGGAGAGATGTAAAGTGAGGGGAATGAACGTGAGAAAGCGATGACTGGAATGCATCATTGCAAGTTATTAAAACGAGGCAGGACTGATAGAAAGGATGTAGAATTCACAATAAAATGAGGAAAAGCGATAGGAAAATATAATAATTAGAGAAATAAGTGATGGAAAGAATAAGGGAGAGAGAGAGGTACAAAAATCAGGCGGAAGTGATTAAAGCTAATGAATAGACGATAAAGAATAAAAAGAAAAAAAATGATAGAAATGACAGGCAAAGATGATAGAAAATAAAGAAAAAAAATAGAAATGAGAGGAGAGAGCGATAGAAAAATATATATCAAAATACGTTATACTGGTAAGGTAAGCGTGTGAGAGAATAAAACAGATTATACAATAAGTGGATGGAAGAAAAGAAGCTAAATGAGAGAAGTAGCGTAGGAGAAATAAACGGGGGAGGAAGAGGCACTGATACGTAAGGAGAAACTTGTAAAGTAAAATGAAGAGGAATAAGAATAGATGAATAAAAACGGGAAAAGAAAAAAGATAAAAAAAGATTAAAAATAATTGAAAGAGGACAAGAAAAGCCGAGACGAAAGGAGAGAAAGAGACAGAGGAAGAGAAAAAACTCAATAAATAAATAAAAAAAACATATAAAGAGGAAGAAGAAAGGAAGAAAAGAGGAAGAAGAAAATGAAGAAAAGAGGAGGAAGAAAATGAAGAAAAGGAAGAAAGAGAGGAAGAAGAAAATGAAAAAAAGAGAAAAACATTTAAAGAGGAAGAAGAAAATGAAGAAAAAGAGGAAGAAGAAGGAGATGGAGGACAAAAAAGAAGAACAATGTTGATGAGAGAGACGCATATCACGCTGACGTCACAACATGTAATGTGTGTCCAGCGCATTTCATGAAGCATTTTGAAGGTCATGCGCGGGAGGGAGGGAGGGGGTGGGTAGGGGGTGCGTGGGGGGGGGGGGGGGGTAAACGGCGTGGGAGGTATTGGTATGGAGTGAGTAGGAGATGCGTGGAGGGGTGGGGGGGGGGGTATTGGGGTATGGAGTGAGTAGGAGATGCGTGGAGGGGTGGGGGTGGGGGAGGTATTAGGGTATGAGGTGGGTGTGAGGTATTGGTATGGAGTGGATTGGAGATGCGTGGAAAGGTGGGGGGGGGGGGGTATTGGGGTATGAGGTGGGTATGAGGTATTGGTATGAGGTGGGCAGGAGATAAGTGGAAGGGTGTGGGGGTATTAGGGTATGAGATATTGGTATGAGGTGGGTAGGAGAAATCGGGGGAAGGGGATGGGGTATTAGGGTATGAGGTGGGTAGGAGAAGTGGGGAAAGGGGATATTAGGGTATGAGGTGGATAGGAGAAGCTTGGAAGGTGGGTATTAGGGTATCCGCTGGGTAGGGGAGATTGTGGACGGTATTAGGGGGTATAAGTTGGATAGGGATAGCTTGGTATTAGTATCTGGTATTGATAGAAGGAGGGTAAGGTATTGGTAGGGGGTATCAAGAGTATGAATGGAGGGAGGGGGTGGGGGGCTAGCTAGGGTATCGGATGGGTACGTGGGTAGGGGGGTACTGTTAGCAGGAAGACAAGGTATTGTTAGCAGGAAGACAAGAGTATGAGGTGGGGGGGGGTAGGGGCGGTAGGGGGTAGTGAGGGTATAGGGTGGGTATGTGGGTATGTGGGTAGGTGGGT
>NC_091572.1:37025398-37035398 GCF_042767895.1 Penaeus vannamei | reverse complement strand
GAAACAAAAGAAACAAATAAGAGTAGACGACAGACAAACAAACAAACAAACAAAACAAATCAAACAACCAAACCAAAAAGAAAAAGCAAAACGAATAAACAAGACACAAAACACATTATCAAAAGATTTTTTTTTTTTTTTTTAAGACCAACGAAAAACAAAGATCTTCACGACAACTCCTTCAAGACGAGTCCTTCCGACTGTCAAGAAAGTTCATCGGAAATCCTGGGTTGCACATCCTTTGCAGTTGCAGAGTGAAACACGAAACTTTCCTGTCCTGTCTTATCTAGGTGGTGTGTGTGACTGGCGAATATCACGTGAGTAAATAGGGGTCCAGAGCAACATAGAGGGGGAGAGATAGAGAGAGGGAGAGGGAGGAAGGGAAGGAGGGAGGAAGAGAGAGAGAGAGGAAGGGAATGGAAGGAGATAGAGTGAGAGTGAGAGTGAGAGTGAGAGTGAGAGTGAGAGTGAGAGTAAGAGTGAGAGAAAGAGAGAGAGTGAGAGAGAGAGTGAGAGTGAGAGAGAGAGAGAGAGAGAGAGAGAGAGAGAGAGAGAGAGAGATAAAGAGAGCGAGATAAAGAGAGCGAGAAAAGAAAAAAAGAAAGAGCAAGAAAATAGCAAAAAAAAAAAAAAAAAAGCAAAGAAGAACGTCCATATCAGAAAAAAAAAAAAGAAAAAACAATAACAAAAAAACAAAACACCCCCCCACCCCACCCAACCCCCAACACCCCTAACCCCATTTTCTCCACAAAACCCCCATAAGGACAAAAAAAAAAACTCCCCTTATAAATAACAAACCAACCCCGCCAAACAACGCAGTTACAATTAGCGACGGCGAACGGCTGCAAGAAACTGTCTTCCTTTGCAACTTCGAGTCTCGAGATTTGCAACCGAGAACTGAGTCAAGTTCTGTGTTGCAAGGAACATCGCAGTTCAACTTAGCTATTTGAGATAATTGCCTAGAAAGTTATTTGACGTTCTTGTTGCCTAACAAGAGAGGGAGAAAGGGAGACAATCTTGCAAATGGATATGGATCCTGTGCAAAGGAGGGGAGGAAGGGAAAAGGGAATGGGGAAGGTATAGAAAGAGGGAGAAATGGGTAAATAAAATGGGAAGGGAAAGGGAAAGGGGAAGGAATAGAAAGAGGGTGAAATGGATAAATAAAATGAGATGGCAAAGGGAAAGGGAATGGGGAAAATATAGAAAGAGGGCGAAATGGGTAAATAAAACTGGGAAGGGAAAGGGAAATGGGGAAGGAATAGAAAGAGGGTGAAATGGGTAAACAAAAAATGGAAAGGCAAAGGGAAAGTGTAAAATAGAGAGTAGAGAAAGAGGGTGAAATACGTAATGGGTAAATGGGTAAAGAAAATGAGAAGATAAAGTGAAAGGTATAGAAAGAGAGTGAAATGGGTAAAAAAAAAAAAAGAGAAAGGAAAGGGTAAAGAATAAAAAGGGAAATTATAGAAAGAACATGAAATGTATAATAAGTAAATGGATAAAAAAATGAATAAGGGAAGGGATAAGACTTCACAAGGAGATAGAAGTAGATAGAAGTGTAGAGAGAATATATAATGGGGGATGTGACGAGGAAACAGAATAGAGAAGCGATGTCACAAAGTCAGCTTGTAAATATCACTAAAAATATAACAAAAAAAGCTTTGACGTAAAAGGAATAACACATAAATCCTCGCAGTTAATACGACAGAAAATAGTACCAACAAAACACACTCTAAGCCAACAATGAAAACATGTATGATGATACACAATTATAAAGATAGAGTGAAAATAACTGAATTAAAAACACGTAATACATCAAAGCAATGATCATTGTGATGATAAATAACTACGTCAATGAATCAGAAGGAGAGTGAGAGAGAGAGAGGGAGAGAGAGAGAGAGAGAGAGAGAGAGAGAGAGAGAGAGAGAGAGAGAGAGAGGGTAGATGGAGGGAGGAAGTGAGGGAAAGAGAGAGAGAAAGATTGTCATAGACCTATAGACAGATAGATAGAGAGAGAGAGAGAGACCTATAGATAGATAGATAGATAGATAGATAGATAGAGAGAGAGAGAGAGAGAGAGAGAGAGAGAGAGAGAGAGAGAGAGAGAAAGAAAGATAGATAGATAGATAGAGAGAGAGAGAGAGAGAGAGAGAGAGAAAAAATCCAGTAAGAACATTCTAGAACACCACAAGCAACGGAAGCAAGCAGAAGCACACGTGATCTTGGACCTGGTACCCTCCCAGTGCAAGTGTACCTTCGTAATCTCTCGTGTTCTTTGGACCTTGGTATTCAGCGCGGAGGTAAGCCATCTATCTGTCTCTCTCTTGCGTATTGTGTAACCATACAGAAGGAAGGAAATGTAATAACTTTTCTTGGTATCTTGGGTCTTGTCCCTCTTTTTATTTTTTTTAAAGAGGGGAGAAAAGGGATCGTCTAGGTACCTGGGTATCATGAGACGTCGTCATCGTGGTATCATCTCCGTGGGTGTTGTGGCTTGTTTTTGTTGTTGTGGTTGTTGGGAGGAAGGATATGAACTGCTAGACATCTTGGTATGTTCTCAAGAGTTCCTGGTATTTGTATCTGGTACGTGGAGGTCTTATGGTGGTATCATGTTTAGGCGCCGTCGAGAGGCTGCCGTTCGGTAATTGGGGTCAAGAAACACGTGTCTACGAGCTGTTGTTTACGAGGAAGATCTGGGAAGGTTGCTTAAGTAAAACGGCTGAACTTTATACTTGTCTCACGTCGCCAGGAAACACGTGTGGTCTCTGTAAATGCATTATTAAAAGCCCGGCAGCGTTATGACATAACGATTAGTACCTCAAATGCATAATAACAACGTAAATACGTATCTTGGTGATTTATACAGACGGACGTAATCGCAAAGGCACGGGATGATTCACCAAGCGTGTCCACCGATTGTGAAATTCCGCTGTTGTTTTCCTCTGACTGCGCCTACGCCTACGTACGACCTCTGTCCTCGCTGACCTGCAAACAATCCTGACCTCGTGTGGGGGGGGCGGGGTTATCAGGACGCTTTGGTCAGCAATTGAGACATCGAGAGTACCCTCACCGCCATGTATTCCAAGACCAAAATTTGCTCTTCGACTTTGAGAAATAAACAACAACTTAAAACCCCAACTATCTGGAAATTCCATAAAAATAATAATGATAATAAAAGATAAATGAATTGATAAATAAATGAATAAATAAAATAGATAAATGGAAAAAAATCTTTATGGAAGAGAAAAAAGACTTAAAACCCCAACTATCTGGAAATTCCTTAAAACAACAACACCAACAAAAATATGTGAGAAATTATCATGAACCAGAATGTATGGGATGAAGCCCCCTCCTAATCATCCCTCTCTATCTTATCGCAGAGTGACAAAGGGCGTGATAAGAGCGGCGTCATGGAGCTTGTGACGGCTCGGAAAGGTACCAGGGGCGGCGGGAGGGACTCACTGTGACTAAGTAAATTCTTGCGGTTTGGGGAATTCACGCTGGCCGGGCACAATGGTACTTGGTACTGCCTTATCGTGACGAGGCTGACGAGGCGGTTCAGCGATACCCGTTGCATAATGACTGAGTCTTGCTTCTATCACGATAAGGTAAACAGTCACGGTGGGTAACAGCATGGCAAATGCAATTTTTGTAACCATGACAACAATTTTTTTTTTTTCAATCTCTCTCTCTCTATCTATCTGATTGTCTGTCTATCTATCTCTCTCTCACTCTCTCTCTCTCCCTATCTCTCTAGCTTTCTCCCTCTCTCTTTCTCTCTCTCCCTCTCTCTAACTCTCACTCTCTTACTCTCATTATCACTATTATTCTCTCTCTCTCTCTCTCTCTCTCCCTCTCTCTCTCTCTCTCTCTCTCTCTCTCTCTCTCTCTCTCTCTCTCTCTCTTTCTCTCTCTCTTTCACCTAACTCTTACTCTCTTACTATCACTATCACTATTCTCTCTCTCTCTCTCTCTCTCTCTCTCTCTCTCTCTCTCTGTAACTCTCACTCTCTTACTCTCACTATCATTATTACTCTTTTCTCTCTCTCACTCTCTTTCCCTCTCTCTCTCTCTCTCCCTAACTCTTAGTCTCTTACTTTCACTATCACTATTACTCTCTCTCTCTCTCTCTCTCTCTCTCTCTCTCTCTCTCTCTCTCTCTCTCTCTCTCTCTCTCTCTCTCTCTCTCTCCCTCCCTCCTCCCTCCCTCCCTCCTCCTCCCTCTCCCTCCTCCCTCCCTCTCTCCCTCCCTCCCTCCCTCCTCCCTCCCTCCCTCCCTTCCTCCCTCCCTCCCTCTCTCCCTCTCCCTCCCTCCCTCTCTCTCTCCCTCCCCCCTCTCTCTCTCCCTCCCTCCCTCCTTCCTTCTTTCCCTCCCTCCCTCCCTCCCTCCCTCCCTCCCTCCTTCCCTCCTTCCCTCCCTCCCTCCCTCCCCCCCTCTCTCTCCCTCTCCCTCTCTCTCTCTCTCTCTCTCCTCTTTCTCTTTCTCTCCCTGGTAACCAAGACCACGGGGCCTCAGACCAGCACGCAAGCCACTCACAGGCAAATTCTCAAAGACACCGCTCCATACAGACACATACAATGACTGGCAATCATCTTTTGTGTTTCCACTGGCTTTCGCATGCAAGTCTCCCGGATAGTTATTTTCGTGTTTTTGCAAACTCTTGAAGTACAAAGTGATTTTGCTTTATGAAGAGATCACTAAAATGCAAATAGAAAAGAAGAAAGGAAAAAAAAATGTATTTCGTTCCTCCTTCTACAACAAACGTATTCTGATATTTTTTTTCTTTGCCTTCTCATCAAAGTAGAAAGTAATTTTGCTTTATAGAAAGATCATTAAAACGCAAAAAAATATATATGTATATATTGCATGTTCCCCTGACTCCGAAAACAAGTAAATCTCTTGAAGATTTTTTTTTTCATCTTGTCGACTCATCAAATTACAAAGTGACTTTGCTCTAGAAAGAGATGAGTAAAACAAACAAAAATAAACAAATAAATAAATAAATAAATAAAGACAAATAGTTCTGAGTTATTTTTTAACTTATTCATCAAAGTACAGACTGATTTTACTTTATATAGAGATCAATAAAAAAAATCAGTAAAAAAAAACAAACAATCAAAAAAGTATATAAACTAATTTCACTTTATATAGAGATCAAAAAGAAAAAAAGTAGATCAGTAAAACAAACAAACAAACAAAAAAGTATATTTCCATCCCCCGCAAACAAACACGTAAGTTGCCTTAGCTTCTCTTCAGTAAAATCCAGTTCGTTCATAGTCTAAAGTGTAAAGTTTGATAGACCGGAGGGTCGTGATTCACTGATAAGGCATAAGTGAATCGCCCTTGTTGATGTCCAAGCTGTTCTCTTCGTAATGCGCATGTCACATTCGCTATTGTTATTACGTATGTTGTTCTCTTGCTCTAAAGAAAGGGGGAGAAATGGTCTTAGATTTAAAAAAAAGAAAAGAAAAGAAAAAAAAAGAGAGGTTGTAATGATGTCTCTTACTTTGTTTTTCGTTTTAGGGTTCCTGTGTTTTGTTAGTTTTCTTCTGTTTCTTTCTTCTTCTCTTTTGTCCTTCTCTTTCTTTCTCTGTCTCTCTCTCTCCCTCTTTCTCTTTCTCTCCTTCTTTCTCTCTCTCTCTCTCTCTCTCCCTCTCTCTCTCTCTCTCTCTCTCTCTCTCTCTCTCTCTCTCTCTCTCTCTCTCTCTCTCTCTCTCTCTTTCTCTCTCTCTCTCTCTGTTTCTCTCTCCCTATCCCTCCTTCTCTCTCTCTCTCCCTCTCCCTCTCCCTTTCCCTCCTCCCTCCATCCCTCCCTCCCTCCTTTCCTCCCTCCCTCCATCCCTCCCTCCCTCCTTTCCTCCCTCCATCCATCCTTCCCTCCCTCCCTCTCCCTCTCCATCCCTCCCTCCCTCCATCCTCCTCCCTCTCCCTCTCTCTCCACCGACCCACGCTCCCCGCCTGTACCCCACCCCACCCCCCACCCCCTCCAGCGCGCTCCCTCTATCATGGCGTAACTCCCAGAAAATCCCCGAGCGAGCAGTGCCGGGCGAACCCTGAGATAAGACAGGGGGGTGGGGGTGGGGGGGGAGAGGGGGGATTTCGCCGAAGATGCCACCGGCGGGGGGGGGGAGGGTTGGGGGGGCGAGAGCATTTCCTGACGCCACGCGGAGGGTAGTGCAAAGGGGGGGGCGGATGGGGGTGAGGGGAAGGATGGATGGAGGGGGTGGATTGGGGAGGGAGGGGGGATTTGAGGGGCGGGGGAGGGGGTGGATTGGGGAGGGGGGTTTCGGGGGGGATTGGGGGGCGGGTGTGGGGTGTGGGGAGGGGAAGGATGGAGGCGGGTGGATTGGGGAGGGTGGATTGGGGAGGGGGGGATTTGGGGACAGGTGGAGGGGGAGAGTGGAGTGGGTGAAGGGGGAGGTGGATTTGTGGGGCGGTGGAAGGGGGTGTTGGTGGTGCAGGGGATTAGGGTGTGGATTAGCGGTGGATTAGATTAGGGGTCTGGATTGAGGGTGGAGCGGATTAGGGGCACTAAGAGTGGGGGAGGGGGTATTAGGGGGCGTCGATTAGGGACGAGGGCGGGAATTTGGATTGAGAATAGAGGGGGATTAGGGGCGTGGATTGGGAATGGAGGGATTGGGAATGTGGATTGAGAGTGAAAGGAACTAGGAGGATGGATTTGGAGAGGGGTTGTCAATGGAAGGGATTAGAGACGTGGATTGGAGTAGGGGAGATTAGGGGGAGTGGATTCGGAGGGGATTAGAAACGTGGATTTTTGGTAGCGGTTAAAGACGAGAGTCGGATGTGGTTGGATTAAGCGGAGTGGATTGTGTGAAGGGAAGATTAGAGGAGTGGATTGTGTAAAGGGAAGATTAGAGTGGATTGTGTGAAGGAAAGATTAGAGGAGTGGATTGGTGTGACGGGTATATGGACATGGATTGGGAAGATTAGGTGGATTAAGTGGATTAGAGGAATGTGGATTGGGCGTGGATTAGTGTCTCTGCGATGTTGTAAGAATAGAGATAAAGATCTGGCTAATATTAATAACAGAAATAACCATCAATTAAATAAATTGGCAACGGTGCTTGTCATAATAATAATGATGCTGACAACAACAAAAATGATGATAATGATAATGATGATAATAATAGTAAAGATGGTGATGATGGGGATGATTGAAACAATTATAATGACACTGATTACAGTAACGATAATAGATGAATATAATGGTAACAGTAATAATTATAATAAGAGTAATAGGATTAACAACAATAACTATAGTGATGATGGTAGTAATGGCAATAACAATGATAACAACAATGATAATAATTATTTGAATGATAATAGTAATAATAATGATAATGATGATAACAATAATAATCATGATAATAATGATAATAATAATAATGATAATAATAATAAGGATAACAATAATAATAATAACAATGATAATATTGACGAAAGCAATAGTAATGATAATAATGACGATGGTAATGATAATCATAACAACAAAAATAATGATGATAGCAATGATAACCTCTTTCTCTTCATCTCTCTCTATCTATCTACCTACCTATCTATCTATCTACCTATCTATCTATCAATCTATCTTTTTTTCTCTATTTCTCCCCCCCTCTCTCTCTCTCTCTCTCTCTCTCTCTCTCTCTCTCTCTCTCTCTCTCTCTCTCTCTCTCTCTCTCTCTCTCTCTCTCTCTCTCTCTCTCCAAACAGATATATAGATAGAATTGCACACACACACACGTGGCTAAGGCTATTTCTGTATGCCCTGTGGTCGTATGTATGTGGATATGTGGATTACCTAACATCTATTGCATGCCTCCTTGATATGCTGTGTCAATTCAAGACTTGCGTAGACATTTCAAAACAGTACAAAACACGTGACGTGACCCTCACCCCCCCCCACCCCCCCCCCGCCAAAAAAAAAAAAAAAAAAAAAAAAAAGTTGCATTGCCGACACTTTGTGGCACTTGCTTAAGAGAAGCATCTTATCCCGTTTTCTTTAATGGTGACGTAATGGGTTCTAATTACGCAATTCTTTCTCTAACTCTCTTTCTCTTTCTCTCTCTCTCTCTCTCTCTCTATCTATCTATCTATCTCTAGTAATCTATCTTTTTCTTTCTCAACCCGGCCACTCATAGTCTTTTCGTCTCTCCGTCTTTGTCTATCTATCTATCTTTCCATCTATCTATCTATCATTCTATCTATCTATCACTATATCTATCTATCTATCTATCTCTCCATCTTCCTCTTACTCTCTCACCCCCGCACCCCCCCCGACGCACTTACTAACTCACATTGTTCCCGCGTTTCATTCATAATTTTATCAGCAGCACCCTGGCACTCCTCTCTCCCCACCCCCCTCATCCCTCTTCCTCTACCCCCCCCCCTCTCTCTCTCGCTATCTCCTACCCCCCTCCTCCTCTACCCTCCCTCGCCCTCCCTCTCCCACCTCTCTCCCCCTCTCCTTCCCCTTCCCTCTCCCCTCACCTCCCTTGCTCTCCCACCTCTCTCCCCCTCTCCCCTCGCCTCCCTTGCTCTCCCCCTCTCTCCCCCCTCTCTCCCCCCCTCTCCTCCTTTCCTCCCCCCCCTCCCTTTCCCCTCCCACCCCTCTCCCTCCCCTCTTCCCTTCCCTCCCCACCCCTCTCCTCTTCCCTCCCCAATCCCCCCTCTCCCCCCCCCCCTCTCGAGAGCCAATAGCAGAGTCGAGAGTGTACGCCTTCACGCTGGCCGAGGGGGGTGTGTCTGGGTGTGATCGGCCGGGCACTGCTTGGTACACTCAAGTGGCTGGGGCGTTGGGGGGGTGGGGTGGGGTGGAGGGGGGGGAAGGGAAAGGGGAAGGGGAGTGGGAAGGATAGCACGGGGGTGTATGGAGGTGAGTAGGAATGGGGGGGGGGGTTATAGGAGAGGAGGAAGAGGGGATGAGGGGGTGTATGGGTGAGTGGGAATGGGGGGGTTGTGGGGGGAGTAGGATAAAAGGAAGGGGATGATAGGACGGGGGTGTATGGGTGAGTAGAAGGGGGTGGCGTGAGGAGTAGGATAGAAGGAGGGGGATGAGGAGGGGGTAGAGGGGTGAGTAGAAGGGGAGGTTGTGGGGGAGTAGGGGAGTAGGAGGGGGATGAGAGGGGGTGTAGGGGTGAGTAGAAGGGGGGGGTTGTAGGGGGAGGAGGAGGGTGATGAGAGGGGGTATAGGGATGGGAGAAAGAGGGGTATAGAGGGAGAGAGGGGAGGATAGGATAGGGAGACTGAAGGAGGAGGAGGAAATAAAAAAAAAAAATTTTGAAAGACAATGATAGAATTGAGAATAGGGATGGAGGGGAGGAGAGAGGGATGGAGGAGGAGAGGGGTGGAGGGAGGGAAGAAAAGGGGAACAGGAGGAGGAAAAGGAAGAAAGGAGATGGAGAAAGGGGGTGTGATCTGATAGGCGATTGGGGGTCGGATGGGTGAATGTGACATTGCGAATGGGTGCATGGGGGGTGGGGGAGGGGGTGGGTGTCAGTGATGACAAGGGAAGGAGGGAGGAAAAGATAGACAGATAAATAGATAGAATAATACATCGAAAGATAGATAAATAGATAGAGAGAGAGAGGGAGAGAGAAAAAAAACTATAATAAAAGTAGTAATAATCAAATAAGGAAGAGAGTGAACTGACCAAAGAAAAAGGAGGATGCAGAAGAAAAAGTGATAAGCAAGAAGAGGAGGAGGAGAAGGAGGAGAAAAAGAGGAAACACAAAAAAGAAATGGGAAATCAAAATATAAAAGAAACATATAAAACGGAAAAAAGGAAAATAAGCAAAAGCAAGAAGGAAAATAAGAACTAGGGAAAATACGATGATGGAAATAGTATCAACAAAATAAGGAGAAAAAAAGATAAAAGATAAAGAACACCCTTAACAGAATTACAAGGGATAGATAGATAGAAGAACAAGATCAAGAAACAGGACAATAAGTAGAACAACAAAAAAACAACAATAACAACAGCAA
>NC_091572.1:37012898-37015398 GCF_042767895.1 Penaeus vannamei | reverse complement strand
GCCTTAATAATGGAGGGCTAAATAACGCACAACTACAGAAGGAAAAATGATACAGCTTCGCAAAATGACCAACACCAGACCATTCCCTCGGTCCCAGTCCTCAGAAGTGCTCTAGTATCAAGCTCTATTAGCAACTCTAACTCTAGCTCTATGCTCGTCGTGACAGAACCAAATGGAAACAGAAATATGCTACAAATAGTGCTGGAGAAACTGGAGTAGACTTTGTTTCTGATGCCCGATAGCATATCACTACAAGTACTTTTGTAGAAATAGAAGTAGACTGTGTTTATGATGTCCAGTAGCAGATAACTACAAGTACTGCTGTAGAAACTGAAGTAGATTGTGATTCTGATGCCCGATAGCAGATAAATACTAATACTTTTGTAGAAATAGAAGTAGACTGTTTATGATGTCCGATAGCAGATAACTACAAATACTTTTGTAGAAATGGAAGTAGATTGTGTTTCTGATGCCCGATAGCAAATAACTTAAAAGGACTTCAGTACCAAGAAAGAGTGGGTACACTTCCTTGGCCAAGATCACCATCTGCACTCCGCTTCTCTGCAGTCTGTAGCGTATCTTGGAAACAATCAGCTTTCGTCTTACGCTTCAAAGTGTATTACTTGGAATAGAAGCAGTTAGGAGTAATTCTAGTTAGTATATTACTTTCCAGCTAAGATATCCAAGTGAATGATTTAATACAGGTCTCTAAGCATTTTTAGGTGATGTTAGGGTGATGTTAGACTGATAACATTAAGAATTCTAGTCAGTATGAGCATGCACTTAGATATCATACTTACCCTGGACTTTTCAGAGAATGTAAAATGTTCTGTAAATAAAAAATAAATAAAATCGATTTTCTTGCATGCAACTAGAGGATTCGTTCTATCTTTCTTTTTTATCTCTCTTCTTTTCGTTATGTCTTGTTCTTCTTTTTGTTCCTTTCTTTCTTAATCTTTTTCTTTACTTCTTATTCTTCTGTTTATTTTCCTTGTTCCTTGTCATTCTTCATTTTCTGTATCTATTCTCCTTGTCTTCTAAGATCCTCAGTTTTTAATCATTATCTCTTTCTTTCCTTTCTCATACCACCAATAACAATAACGACCACAAAAGCAACAATAACAACAACAATAACGTTAATAATGACTCAAAAACTACATTCAGCCATTCTCCTTTCCCAAAAACGAGGAGAAAGGAAGTGTTCATGTCTTAAAGAATGTAAGTACCCAAAAAAAGTACCAAAAATACGTGAAGTTATTGTGTCCTTCTGTCCTGAAGAGTATAAGCACCAAGAGACGGGAGGCATGTCACACTGTCTCGAAGAATGTTAGTACCAAGAGACATGAGTTAGTGTCCTACTGTCTCAAATAATGTAAGTACCCTCTCTCTGTAAGTAATGCAAGTACCAAGGCATGATTTAGTGTCCCACTGTCTCGATGAGTGTAAATACCAAGAGACATGAGTTAGCGTCCCACTGTCTTAAATAATGTAAGTACCAGAACACGTTAGTCAGTCTCCCTCTGTAAGTAATGTAAGTACCAAGAGACGGGAGTTAGCGTCCCGCTGTCCCAAATAATTTAAGTACCAAACCAAGGTAGTCAGTCACCCTCCCTCTGTAAGTAATGAAAGTACCAAGAGACGGGAGTTAGTGTCCCTGTCTCAAAGAATGTAAGTACCAAAACAAGGTAGTCAGTCTCCCTCTGTAAGTAATGTAAGTACCAATTGACATGAGTTAGCGTCCCACTGTCTCAAATAACGGAAGTACCAGGACAAGTAGTCAGTCTCCCTCTCTCTGTAAGTAATGTAAGTACCAAGAGACATGAGTTAGCGTCCCACTGTCCCAAACAAGGTAGTCAGTCACCCTCTGTAAGTAATGTAAGTACCAAGAGACGGGAGTTAGCGTCCCAGTCTCAAAGAATGTAAGTACCAAAACAAGGTAGTCAGTCTCCCTCTGTAAGTAATGTAAGTACCAATTGACATGAGTTAGCGTCCCACTGTCTCAAATAACGGAAGTACCAGGACAAGTAGTCAGTCTCCCTCTCTCTGTAAGTAATGTAAGTACCAAGAGACGGGGGTTAGCGTCCCACTGTCTCAAATAATGTAAGTACCAAAACAAGGTAGTCACCCTCTCTCTGTAAGTAATGTAAGTACCAAGAGACGAGAGTAAATGTCCCAGTCTCAAAGAATGTAAGTACCAGAACACGATAGTCAGTCTCCACCTCTCTCTGTAAGTAATGTAAGTACCAAGAGACATGAGTTAGCGTCCCACTGTCCCAAACAAGGTAGTCAGTCACCCTCTGTAAGTAATGTAAGTACCAAGAGACATGAGTTAGCGTCCCAGTCTCAAAGAATGTAAGTACCAAAACAAGGTAGTCAGTCTCCCTCTGTAAGTAATGTAAGTACCAAGAGACGGGAGTAAGTGACCCACTGTCTCATATAATGTAAGTACCAGAACACGGTAGTCAGTCTCCCTCTCTGTGTAAGTAATGTAAGTACCAAG
>NC_091572.1:36992898-36995398 GCF_042767895.1 Penaeus vannamei | reverse complement strand
AACACCGAAAAGTTAAAGGCAGAGGAGACCTTATTTATTCATCTAATTCCTTTGTTTGTTTGTTTGTTTACCTATCCATCTCCATATATATCTATGTATGGATATTTGTTTATCCCTATGTGTCGTTTGTTTACTTCTATTCATATCAGATGGCTTTGTTGTTATTGTCGTAAAAGCGTATAAACTATTTATAAAAATGAATGTTGATCCTTACAATGGCATACACACGCAGGTACACAGTTGATCTACACCCACGCTCATAGTTATGTTTGCGCAGATAACTGTATATAAATACTGCCACAGGTAAAAAGTCATACGTTTATATATATCACTAACCCCTTTGTTCGCCCACATACACACGCCTACACAACACACACACGCCTACACAACACAGACACATACACAAATTGACATGCACTCACATACACACAATCTCTCTGTCTCTCTCTCTCTCTCTCTCTCTCCCTCTCTCTCTCTCTCTCTCTCTCTCTCTCTCTCTCTCTCTCTCTCTCTCTCTCTCTCTCTCTCTCTCTCTCTCTCTCTCTCTCTCTCTCTCTCTCTCTCTCTCTTCTTTCTCACTTTCTCTTTCTCTCTATCCCTCTCCCTCTCCTTTTTCGTCTTCTCTCTCTCTCTCTCTCTCTCTCTCTCTCTCTCTCTCTCTCTCTCTCTCTCTCTCTCTCTCTCTCTCTCTCTCTCTCTCTCTCCCTCTCCCTCTCCTCCCTCCTCCCTCCCTCCCTCCCTCCTCCCTCCCCCTCTCCCTCCCTCTCTCTCTCTCTCGCACACACACAAGTAGAGATGGATGAGGAGGGGGGGGGGGGGGGGGGCAGTTTACATCCCCCTTCTCCCCGCCTAATGCATAGCGTTCTCAACATCAATATCTGAAGAGTTCAATAACAATTTGTGACACCTGGGCCTGCACACACACCAGGCTCCCTCCCTCCCTCCCCCCCTCCCTCCCTTGATTTATCTTCCCTTATTCCTCCTTTCGTTCATTCTTTCTCTCCCTCTTCCCTTTATTCTTTATTCTATATTCTCCCTTTCCCTTTCTCTCTTTCCTTCTTTCTCTCTTTCCCTACTTACTCTCTCCTGCTTTCTCCTCCTTCTCCTTCTTTCTAGCCTCTTTCGTTTCACGCATTTAAATGCTATATATCGGTTTTCTTATCCTCCTTCTTTATTCTTACTTTCCATTTACATCTGTCTCATTTCCATTACTTTAACAAGTTCACAACATGTTTCGCCTTAAACCGTTTTTCTTATCATTTTTCTTCGTTTTCTTTCGAGGTCGAGCGCAGACTAGCTTATTTCCCCCCTTTCTCCTCTCTTCCTAAAATACTATATAACGCTAACATTACAAAGTCGAACAGCCATAAAAAAAAAGCATGATATCAAAGGATAAGGAGGCAGATAAGAACCCCTCCATATCTCTCCTTTGAGACCCTCTTACTTTCGAAAAAAATAAGAAAGAGAATTCCACTTTCAATCTTAATAAAACATTCGTATCAAAATAACCACTGTAAACTTCCTATATGTATAAAAAAAAACACCATAGCTATTACACTGTATCTCACAAAGTATAAACATCTAATAACGTATTCATAGGAGAGTCAACTCTGGCTCCTTCTCTCCTATGTATATATTTCCTATTATCTCGTCTATTGCAACGGACCGTACCAAGACGGGGTCGTGGGTAGGGTTAGGAGGGGGAGGGAAGAGAGGGGAAACTTGTGCAAAGGAAAAGGAGAAAGAGGGAAGAGTGGGGGAGTGGGGGGAGAGGGGTGGGTGTGGGGGGAGAAGACGTCAGGCATGTGAATGTGACAGGAAAGAAGGGGAGACGAGGAGGGGGGAGGGGGGGAGGGGGACGAAGGAGTTATGGGGAGGGAGTCTGTGTCTTTTTAGGATGGAAATGACTGTCTGTCTTGTTATTTTGTTGTGTAAGTTTGTGTTTCTTGTTGCTGTTGTTCTTGCTGGGCTTCCATCATCAACATTCTCTTCTTCCTCTTCTTCGAAAATTTCTCCTTCTTCTTCCACCTCCAAAAATTGCTTCTTCTTCTTCGACTTCTTCCTCTTCTTCGAAAATTTCTTCTTCTTCCTTTCTTTCATCACCATGTGCCTCTCCTGAGGAATGGAGGGAAAGAAGACACACACACAGAAAGACAAAGTGTGTGTGTGTGTGTGTGTGTGTGTGTGTGTGTGTGTGTGAGAGAGAGAGAGAGAGAGAGAGAGAGAGAGAGAGAGAGAGAGAGAGAGAGAGGGAGAGAGAGAGAGAGAGAGAGAGAGAGAGAGAGAGAGAGAGAGAGAGAGAGAGAGAGAGAGAGAGGATGAAGGAGAAGGAGAGAGAGAGAGGGAGAAAGATAGATAGATAGAGAGAGGGAGAGATAGATAGATACAGATAGAGAGAGAGAGAGAGAGAGAGACAGACAGACAGACAGACAGACAGACAGACAGACAGACAGACAGATAGACAGACAAATAGAGACGGACAGAGAGAGAGAGAGAAGGA
>NC_091572.1:36972898-36975398 GCF_042767895.1 Penaeus vannamei | reverse complement strand
GAAAGAGAGAGAGAGAGAGAGAGAGAGAGAGAGAGAGAGAGAGAGAGAGAGAGAGAGAGAGAGAAAGAGTCAGGAAGGGAGAGAGAAGAGAGAGAGAGACAGACAGACAGATAGACAGAGAAAGAGAAATAGATAGAGTTACAGATAAAAACACAACTAAAAATATAGATATAGATAAAGATGCATGTCTAAATATAAAGACATGCGTTAGGCATCAATCACGAGGACTTTTTAGTGCCAGAATAATTTCGAGTGAATTATATGACAGTCACCTCGTTTTATAAATGTTAACAGCTGCTGGACGTGATAATAACTGACTATATATATCACAAAGTTCTTTTTATTGCTAAAAGACACACATGTATCCTTATAACCCAAATGTGTCTCGGTGGCAAAAATGCTAATTTGGTTTCAGTTTTGTTACAGTTTTTTATGTTATTATCATGTTGATCCCTATTAATGATATTCTAAATAGCATTGTCGTTATTATATCTATTAGTGTCATGGTCATCATTAGTGTAATTACTGATAATTTCATTATCTTCATTATCATTATTAGTATTGTCCATGTAATTATTGTTGCTTCTTATTGCTCCTTATTTTTGATGTAATAGCAATATTATATTATTACCATCATCATGATTTTTGTTAATTGATGTATATATTATCATACGCATCGCAGAGAGACAGCGTGAGAAGTATATATAAAGACAGAGAGAGAGAGAGAGAGAGAGAGAGAGAGAGAGAGAGAGAGAGAGAGAGAGAGAGAGAGCGAGAGAGAGAGAGAGAGAGAGAGAGAGAGAGACTGTAAATATTAACTGTAAAAGAGAGAGAAATAGAGAGAGAGAGAGAGAGAATTAACTGTAAACATAAGCAGAAAAATAATACTCGAGAATAAAATAAGAAAAAAGGAGAAAAAAAATTAAGAAAAGAAGAAGCGGGAAGAAAAGAAACAGGGAAAAAGAATGAGAAGAAAAAGGAGAAGAGGAAGAAGAAATGAAAGAAAGAGAAAAGAAAAAAAAGGAGAAAAGCTATAAAAGAAGAAAATAGAACCAGAAAAAAAGCAGAAAGCGAAGAAGGAGGAAAAGAAAAAAAGAAGAAAAAGACGAAAAAAATGAACACGAATATATCTACAAATACCAAAAAAAAAAAAAAAAAAAAAAAAAAAAAGACGAAAATACACCTCTAAAAAAAAAGAGAAAGATTATTTAGAAAATGTCCCCTCTGGCGGGAGAGTGAGTCAGCCATCCCGGCATCTTCCTCCTTCTTGCTGTTGCAGAGTTACACTGGTGACACATTGGCTGTTTTAACCCTTCTCTTGTAGTTAAATGAAACAATCTTACGAGTTCTTTTTTCATTTATTTATTTTCTTTTTTAATTCATTTTATTATTTTGTTTTGTTTTTATTATTTTTTATTTATTTACTTTCTTTGTTTTTTACTTATTTTATTATTTTCCTTTTTGTTTTTTTTGTTTTCTTGATTCATTCTTTCGTCTGTGTTTTTTTTCTTTTTTGTATTTTTTTTTTTTTTTATTGTTTTATTTTGATTGATTTATTGTCATTTTAACTTATTCTATTGTGTTATTTCTTTTATTCTCTTCCTTTTTTATTTCATTTTTTCGTGTATGTGTGTTTTTTATTTACTTATTTATTTTTACTTTATTTCATTAGTTTTTTTATTACTATTATTGTTTTATTTCATTCCTTTTCTTCTTCTTCTTCCTTGCTTCTTTCCAGTCGTTTTAGTTACTTAAATATCTAGCATATTTCATTTCTTATTTTTTCTATATATTGTTTTCATCTCTTTTCCTGTCTTTTCATTCTTTCTTCTTCATCTTTATTACCGTTTTCCATTTTCCGATTTTCATTATTCTCTTGCTTCTCTTTTCTTTTTCTTTTCCCTTTCCTTTATTTTCATTTTATTTATTTTATTTATTTATTTTTTTTTTTTTGAGGGGGGGTTACTTAAATATCTATTTCTTTCCTTATTTTTCTAGATATTTTTTCATCTCTTTTCCTTTCTTTTCATTCTTTCATTTCTTTATTGCCTTTTTTCCTTTTTCGTTTCTCATTATTCTCTTCCTTTTATTATCTTCTTCCTTTCCCTTTCCTTTTTTCATTGTGTGTTTCTCCTTCCTTCCTTCACTTTTTCTCTTTTCTCATCTTCTCATTTTCTTCAATTTCTATCCATGGTCATTCGTCCCTCCCTTATTCTTTTTTTTCCTTTTTTGTTTTTATTATTCTCTTTCTTGTATCTTCTTCTCATTTTCTCTACCTTCTTTCCTTTACTGTTTTCTTCTTCTTCCTTTATTTTCTTCTTTTGATATCTTATTTCTCTCTTTCATTTCCTCCTTTTCGTCCATTTCTATTCTTCACTTCTTCTCTTCGTTATCCTAGTTCTTCCTATCCTTTTTCTCTTTTCCTCCTTCTCATTGGTCTTTATTTTCTTCCTCTATGTCCCTCTTTCTTATTCACATCTTCCACTTTCTTTCTCTCTCT
>NC_091572.1:36965398-36967898 GCF_042767895.1 Penaeus vannamei | reverse complement strand
AATCATGTTCATTGCCATATATTACTCTTAACATTATTGCTGTCATTATTGATAGCACTGTCCTATTATCGTTTCTATTCTCTCTCTCTCTCTCTCTCTCTCTCTCTCTCTCTCTCTCTCTCTCTCTCTCTCTCTCTCTCTCTATCTATCTATCTATCTATCTATCTATATATCTATCTATCTATTTATCTATCTATCTATTATCTATCTATCTCTATATACCTGTCTATCTATCTATTTTTATATCTATTCATCTATCTATCTTTATCTCTCTCTTACGCTTACTCACTCACTCTCTCTTTCTCTATCTCTCTTTCTCTCTATCTATCTATCTATCTATATCTATCTATCTTTATCTCTTTCTCTCTCGCTCGCCCGTTCACTCACTCACTCACCCACTTACCTCTCTCTCTCTCTCTCTCTCTCTCTCTCTCTCTCTCTCTCTCTCTCTCTCTCTCTCTCTCTCTCTCTCTCTCTCTCTCTCTCTCTCTCTCTCTCTTTCTCTCTCTTTCTCACTTTCTCTCTCATTCACTCTCTCTCGTTACTTTCTCCATTTCTTTACATTCTCCATTTCTTATCCATCCAGTTGTTTTCCCTGCCACTCATACCTCCCTCAGTCCCATAACCCACATCACGTAGAGTTCACTATCCAAACTTTGCTATAAAAAGAGCTTTGCAATGTGTGATGATGATGATGATGATATTGATGATGATAATACAGGAATGTGTAAAGGCATACTAGTAATGCACATACACAAACACACAAACACACACACACACACACACACACACACACACACACACACACACACACACACACACACACACACACACACACACACATACACACACACACACACACAAATACACACACACACAAATACACACACACACACGCAAACATCAGCAAAATAAATAAATAAATAAATAATGATATACACATTTACACACATTCACACACACACACACACACACACACACACACACACACACACACACACACACACACACACACACACACACACACACACACACACACACACACACACACACACACACGTACAAAAGCAACCTCCCCTCCCTAACCTTCACACACATACAGATAAATGAGAGAAGATGGCAAGTTCGAGAGCAATCCAAGTCAAGTGGAAACCTGAATGAGGTTGGTTTCCTTGCCAAACTAGTTGTAACAGTTGCATTCACTAGCAAGAATATGAGGGGGTGGAGAGGGTGAGGGTGGAGAGAGGTGGTGGAGAGGGGGAGGAGGTGGGGAGGAAGGGGGAAGGGAAAGAGTAGGAGGAGGAGGGGAAAGAAGGGGAGAGAAGAGGGAGAGGGGAAAGTAGGGGAGAAGGGGAAGGGATATAGGAGGAGGGGGAGAGAAATAATAGGAGGGAGAGGGGAAAGAAGGGGAAGGAGATAGAAGAGGGAGAGGGGAAAGAAGGGGAGAAGGAGGAGGAGGGAGGGGAAAGAAGGGGAGAAGGAAAGGGAATATAGGAGGAGGAGGGGAGAAAATAATAGGAGGGTGAGGGGAAAGAAGGGGAGAAGGAGGAGAGAAATAGGAGGATGGTGAGGAGAGATAGAGAAAAGGAAGGATGACGAGGGGGAAGAGAAATGGGGAGTGAGAAGAAGGGAGAGGGAAAGGGGAAATAGAAATTAGGTGGGGGTAGGAGAGAAGTGAGAAGGGAGAATTAAGAGGGAGGAGGAGAGGAGGAAGAGGAATGAGGGGTGGAGAGAAAGGGAAGAGGAAGAAGGGGGAGGAGAAATCGTTGATGGGGAGAGGGCGAAGAGATGATGAGAAAGGAAAAGGAGATAAGGGGAGGAAGATTAGGAGGAGACAGGATAAGGGAAGAAGGAATAGGGGGAAGATATCAGAATGAGGAGAGAGAGAGAGAGAGAGAGAGAGAGAGAGAGAGAGAGAGAAAGAGAGAGAGAGAGAGAGAGAGAGAGAGAGAGAGAGAGAGAGAGGGAAAAGGGGAGAGGGAGAGGAGAAAGTTAGGCAAGAGCGAAGTGGAGGAAAAGAAGAGGCAGATAAGCAAAGGGTGAGAAGGGAGACAAGAGAGAAGAGGTGAAAGAGAACAGCACAGGGAAAAGAGAAGTGGAAGAAGAAGAAGGGAGAGAAAGGATAGAGGAGGTGAAGAGAGGAAGAGAAGGAAGAAGGAGGAGGGGATGGAGAGAAGAACGAAAGGTAGAAAAGGGTTGAGAGGAAGAAGGGAGAGCAGAGATGGGTAGGAAGAAAACTGGAGAGAAGTGAGGGAGGAGAGAAGTGTGAGGTAAGCGAGAGAAGTATTAAGAGTATGTTTATATGTGTACATGTGCGCATATACACACACACACACACACACACACACACACACACACACACACACACACACACACACACACACACACACACACACATACACACACACACACAGACACACACACACATACACACAAACTTACACACACACAGACACACACACACATCGATTAAAGCTAGAAGGAAAGAATATATATATAT
>NC_091572.1:36947873-36950373 GCF_042767895.1 Penaeus vannamei | reverse complement strand
AGAGAGAGAGAAGACAGACGATCAGACAGAGAGAGAGAGAGAGAAGACAGACAATCAGACAGAGAGAGAGAGAGAGAAGACAGACGATCAGACAGAGAGAGAGAGAGAGAAGACAGACAATCAGACAGAGAGAGAGAGAGAAGACAGACAATCAGACAGAGAGAGAGAGAGAGAGAGAGAGAGAGAGAGAGAGAAGACAGACAAACAGACAGAGAGAGAGAGAAGACAGACAATCAGACAGAGAGAGAGAGAGAGAGAAGACAGACAAACAGACAGAGAGAGAGAGAGAGAAGACAGACAATCAGACAGAGAGAGAGAGAGAAGACAGACAATCAGACAGAGAGAGAGAGAGAAGACAGACGATCAGACAGAGAGAGAGAGAGAGAAGACAGACAATCAGACAGAGAGAGAGAGAGAGAAGACAGACAATCAGACAGAGAGAGAGAGAGAAGACAGACAATCAGACAGAGAGAGAGAGAGAAGACAGACGATCAGACAGAGAGAGAGAGAGAGAAGGCAGACAATCAGACATAGAGAGAGACAGAGAAGGCAGACGATCAGACAGAGAGAGAGAGAGAAGACAGACAATCAGACAGAGAGAGATAGAGAGAGAAGACAGACAATCAAACACAGAGAGAGAGAGAAGACAGACAATCAGACAGAGAGAGAGAGAGAGAAGACAGACAGAGAGACAGAGAGAGAAAGAGAGAGACGACAGACAAATAGACAGAGAGAGAGAGAGAAGACAGACAAACAGACAGAGAGAAAGAGAGAGAAGACAGACAAACAGACAGAGAGAGAAAGAGAGAGAAGACAGACAAACAGACAGAGAGAGAGAGAGAAGACAGACAAACAGAGAGACAGATAGATAGACAGACAAACAGAGAAAGAGAGAAAGAGAAGACAGACAAACAGAGAAAGATAGAGAGAGAGAGAGAGAGTGAGAGAGAGAGAGAGAGAGAGAGAGAGAGAGAGAGAGAGAGAGAGAGAGAGAGAGAGAAGACAGACGATCAGACAGAGAGAGAGAGAGAGAAGACAGACAAACAGACAGAGAGAGAGAGAGAAGACAGACAAACAAACAGAGAGAGAGAGAGAGAGAAGACAGACAAACAGACAGAGAGAGAGAGAAGACAGACAAACAGACAGAGAGAGAAAGAGAGAGAAGACAGACAAACAGACAGAGAGAGAGAGAAGACAGACAAACAGACAGAGAGAGAGAGAGAGAAAAGACAGCCAAAAGACAGAGAGAGAGAGAGAAAAGACAGACAATCAGACAGAGAGAGAGAGAGAGAGAGAGAAGACAGAGAATCAGACATAGAGAGAGAGAGAGAGAAGACAGCCAAACAGACAGAGAGAAAGAGACAGCCAAACAGACATAGAAAGAAAGAGACAACCAAACAGACAGAGAGAAAGAGACAGCCAAACAGACAGAGAAGGAAAGAGACAGCCAAACAGACAGAGAGAAAGAGACAGCCAAACAGACAGAGAAAGAAAGAGAGAGAAGACTGACAAACAGACAGAGAAAGAGAGAGAGAGAGAAGGCAGACAATCAGACAGAGAAAGAGAGAGGGAGAGAAGACAGACAATCAGACAGAGAGAGAGAGAGAGAGAGAAGACAGACAATCAGACAGAGAAAGAGAGAGAGAGAGAGAGAAGACAGACAATCAGACAGAGAAAGAGAGAGAGAGAGAGAGAAGACAGACAATCAGACAGAGAAAGAGAGAGAGAGAGAGAGAAGACAGACAATCAGACAGAGAAAGAGAAAGAGAGAGAAGACAGACAAACAGACTCCTTGAACACTTTCTCTTCGTTGATTTCTTTTCTTCATTCCTTGTCCGTCTCTCTGCCTTCTCTTCTTCTCTCTCTCTCTCTCTCTCTCTCTCTCTCTCTCTCTCTCTCTCTCTCTCTCTCTCTCTCTCTCTCTCTCTCTTCTTCTTCTTCTTCTTCCCAAAACATCCCTTTTACTCTCTCTCCTTCCGTATATAAAAAAGACAGATTCACATTAAGAAATGCCAACCAATCTATCAATCATCCCTTAAAAATCTACCCTCCCCCCTACACCTTATCCCCTCCCTCCTACTTCTCACCTCCCTCCCCCTCCCCCTACTTCTCCCCTCTCCCTCCCCTACTTCACCTCCTCTCCCCCCTCCCCCCTACTTCTCCCCTCCTCTCCCCCTCCCCCCTACTTCTCCCCACCTATCCCCTCCCCCTACTTCTCACCTCCTCTTCCCTCCTCCCTACTTCTCCCCTCCTCTCCCCCTCCCCCTACTTCTCCCCCTCCTCCCCCCTCCCCCTACTTCTCCCTCCTCTCCCCTCCCCCTACTTCTCACCTGCTCTCCCCCTTCCTCTCCCCCTACTTCTCCCCTCCTCTCCCCCTCCCCCCATTAATCGTTCCCTTTCCCCCCTACCCTCGCATCCCATCCCGTCTCACTTCCCCATACACTTCGTCCCCTCTCCCCCTCTCCCCTACCTCTCATCCCCCTCCCCTCATCCCTCACCT
>NC_091572.1:36937873-36940373 GCF_042767895.1 Penaeus vannamei | reverse complement strand
CTTATTCCTCCCCTCCTCCTCTTACCCCTACTCTCCCTCTCCCCTACCCCCTCCCCCTCCCCTTTCTCCCCTCTTCCTCTCTCCCCTACCCGCTCTTTCTCCCTTTCTCCCCTCCTCCCTCCCCGTGCCCTTATTCTCCCTCCCGCCCCCCTTTCTCCCTCCCTCTCCCTCCCCCTTTCTCCCCTCCTCCCTCCCCGCCCCCTTATTCTCCCTCCCCTCCCCCCTTTCTCCCCCTCCTCCCCTCCCTCCCCCTTTTCTCTCCTCCTCCCTCCCGCCCCTTTCTCCCCTCTTATCTCCCCTACCCCCTCTTCTCGCCCTCTCTCCCCCTCCCCTCTTCCCCTCTCCCCCTCCTCCCTGTGCCCTCCTCCTCCCTCCCCCTCCCCTTCTCTCCTCCTCCCTCCCGCCCCCCTTTCTCCCTCTCCCTCTCCCTCTTTCTCCCCTCTCCCTCCCCCTCCCCTCTCCCTTTCTCCCGTCCTCCCTCCCCGTGCCCTTATTCTCCCTCCCTCCCGCCCCCCTTTCTCCCGTCCTCCCCTTTCTCCCCTCTCCCTCCTCCCCCTCCCTCCCCCCGCGCCTAGCAACACCTCCGGAATGCGTCTTAAATGGCCCTAAGGTGCGCCGGGGTCTTTGAGAAGGTCGTTCGCTATGGTGTGAAAGGCTGCGCGATGCTGACCTTTTTATATTTATATATTTCTATTTTTCATTTTTTTATCTTTATTTATTTTTATTTTTTTGCGAGGCTGAGCTTTTTATATTTATATATGTTTCTATTTTTTTTTATCTTTATTTATTTATTGTGTGTGTGTGTGTGTGTGTGTGTGTGTGTGTGTGTGTGTGTGTGTGTGTGTGTGTGTGTGTGTGTGTGTGTGTGTGTGTGTGTGTGTGTGTGTGTGTCGAGTAGATTTTGTTATTCTTATTGTCTGTCTGTATGTCTCTGGTTGATTGGCCTTCTCTCTGTCTCTCTGTCTCTCTGTCTCTTTGTCTGTCTCTGTCTCTCGCTCCGTCTCTCTCTCTCTCTCTCTCTCTCTCTCTCTCTCTCTCTCTCTCTCTCTCTCTCTCTCTCTCTCTCTCTCTCTCTCTCTCTCTCTCTCTCTCTCTCTCTCTCTCTCTCTCTCTCCCTCTCCTCCTCCCTCCCTCCCTCCCTCCCTCCCTCCCTCCCTCCCTCCCTCCCTCCCTCCCTCCCTCCCTCCCTCCCTCCCTCCTTCCCTCCCTGCTCCCCCCCCCCCCATCTCTCTCTCTCTCTCTCTTTTACCTTTTTTTGTAGCGATTCTATTAAGGTGAAGACAGGTGTGTGTGTGTGTGCTCTTGAGGTACGGTAAGCTAGGGGAACACTTAGGTAATTGCACTCAATGTTTTATACGTAAATAGGTGAGTGAAATGGATATGCATGGTGTTTGTGTGTCCGCGGGGAGAGGGTTGTGTTTGTGTGTATTTAGGGTGGTTGTGTGTGTGTGTGTCTGTGCGCGAATACGTGCATGTGTGTGTGTTTATGTATGTGTGTGTGTGTGTGTGTGTGTAAGTATGCGTGTGTGTGTGTGTTTGTGTGTTTATGTATGTGTGTGTTGTGTATCTGTGCGCGAATACGTGCATGTGTGTGTGGATCTGTGTGTGTGTGTGTGTGTGTGTGTGTGTGTGTGTGTGTGTGTGTGTGTGTGTGTGTGTAAGTATGCGTGTGTGTGTGTGGATCTGTGTGTGTGTTTGTATGCGTGTGCGTGTGTGTGTGTGCAGCGAATATGAATCTGTACATGCGTCGGTTAAGGGAATTACAATGCTCTCACATCTATTGAAATATATCACATTCATCGGAGTCATCAAAGTGCCAATCTATCAATCTCCGTCAACTGTCTTGTTTTCTATTAAATTGCATATGCACGGAATCGCAATATTCATCCATAAAATCATATACACAAATCTTCTTTCTCTTCCAAAAAATAGACACACAAACGCACGAACACAAGCATCCCCCCCCCCACACAAGCATACCTAACCCTTCCTGCATATACACAGATAACCCCCCCCCCATCCCTTCCTTAAACGCACAAGCATACCGCAAGCGCACTCATATCATAAGCACCACCCCTCCCCCCTCACACAAGCACCCCTCCCACCTTCCAAAATCACACACGCAACCCCACACTGACCCCCCCCCTCCATAAACACACAAGCACCAGTCCCACCCCACACACAACCACCTCTCCCACACCCACACAATCACCTTCCAACCTTACACACAAGCACACCCCACCCCATCCCCTCCATAAACACACAAGCACACCCCACCCCACCCCCTCCATAAACACACAAGCACACCCCACCCCACCCCCCTCCATAAACACACAAGCACACCCCACACCCCTCCACAAATACCCAAGCACCCCCACCCCCACCCCTCCATAAACACACAAGCACACCGCAAACGCCCCTCCATAAACACACAACCAGCCCTCCCACACCCACATATTCACCTTCCCCTCCATAAACACACAAGCACACCCCACCCCCC
>NC_091572.1:36897873-36915373 GCF_042767895.1 Penaeus vannamei | reverse complement strand
TAAATCGGGGAAATACCCGACCCGGGAAATTAACCCCCAACCCCCTTCCCCTCCCGCCCTCCACCCCCTACCCCCCAAAAAAAAATGTTGCAGAAGAAAGAGGAGCATCAACACCGCCTCCGCCCCCTTTGTGCATACACGCCCGGCATCCTGTCAACCGCCCGTAATTGGCCTCCTGTCTGTCACATTCCTGCGTCGGCTTGTCCTTTCGGGAGTTCCCCCTCCTGCGCTGGGGCATCGACGGCCTTGCTGCGGTGGGCGGAGGCGGGCGGGCGGGCGCGGTGGCCTCGGCGCCCGCGTGGCCTTCCTCGACGGGGATTCGGTCTGGCCTCGTTGTCTGTCCGTCTGTCTGTTTGTCTGTCTCTGTCTGTTTGTCTGTCTCTGTATGTTTGTCTGTCTTTGCATGAGTGTCTAGCTGTCTGTTAGTCTTTCTCTCTCGTTCTCTCTCTCTCTTTCTTTTTCTTTCTCTTCTCTCTCTCTCTCTCTCTCTCTCTCTCTCTCTCTCTCTTTGTCGCTTTCTCTCTCTCACGCCTTTTTTTCACACATTCTTTTTCAGAATGTATTTGAGAGAGAGAGAGAGAAAGAGATTCAGAGAGAGAAAGGGAGAGAGAAAGAGAGAGAGGCAGATACAGATGGATAGATAAATAGAGAGAGATAGATAGATAGAGAAAGAGAAAGAGAGAAGAGAAAGAGAAAGAGAGAGAAAAAAAGAGAGAAAGAGAGGTATGGGGTAGAGGAGAGGGTGGTGGTGGGGGGGGGTGGGGGGTTGCAAGAAGACGCCAGCACGACCCGCTTGTTGATCGTCATGGCGGGGGAGTTGCAGAAGTTGCCTCGTAGGTCGTTCCTCCCTCTCCCTCTCACGCCCTCGACTTATCTGCTTCTTTTTCCTCCTTCTTCGCTCCTCTTCCTGTTCTTCTTTTATTCCCTTTTTCTGTCTCTTCTTGTTTATTATTGTTATTATTTTTTTTTTGTTCACTTCCCTTTTTTTGTCTTCCTTTTTTTATCCTTTCTTTTTCCTCTTCTTCCCTTTTCTCTCGTTAACTTCTCTCACTTTCTACATCTTTCTTTATCTTCTTCTGCCTGTCTCCTTCTCCTTCTCTTTCTTTTCTTTCCTCCTTCTCCACCTCCATCTATTCCCTCTTGCTCCACTTTCACCCCCTTTCTTTTCATTTTTTCTTCTCTGCCTTAACCCCTTTCTTTCCCTCCCATCCTCATCTTTCTCCCCTCTCCTCTCCTCCTCTTTCTCTCCCTCCTTCCCCACTCTTCTAATCCCTCCTCTACTCTCCCTCCCCCTTTCTTCTCCCTCCTCTTCCCTCTCCCTCCTCTCCTCTCCTTTTCTGTCTCTCCCTCCTCTCATCTCCCCCTTATTCCTCCCTCTTCTCCTCCCCGCTTCCCTTTCTTCCTCCTTTCTCTCTCTTCTCTCTTTCCTCCCTCCTTCCTCTCCTTCCCCTCCTCTATCTCTCTCTCCTCTCCCATTCTCTCCCATCTCCTCCCCTTCCTCTCCCACTCCTTTCCTCACCCATTCTCTCCCACTTCTCCCTCACACTCTTCTAATCCCTCCCCCCTTTCTCTCCTCTCCTCTCCCCCATCTCTCTTTCCTCCTCCTTTCTCTCCCTCCTCTTCCCGTCCCACCTTCTTTCCCCATCTCCATTCCTCCTCCTTTCTTCCCTCCTCTCCTCCCTTTTTTCTCTCCCTCCCACTTCTCTCCCCTCCATTCTCTCTCTCACCCCTTCCTCCATTCTCTCCCACTCCTCTCCCCTCCCACTCCTCTAATCCTCCTCCCCCTTTCTCTCCTCTCCTCTCCCCCATCTCTCTCTCCTCCTTTCTCTCCCTCCTCCTCCCACCTCCTCTCCCCTATCTCTCTCTCCTCCTCCTTTCTCTCCCCTCCCGTCCCACCTCCTCACCCCCATCTCTCTCCTCCTCCTTCTCTCCCTCCTCCCTCCCATCTTCTCTCCCCCTATTCTCACCCACTCCTCCCCCATCTCTCTCTTTCCTCCTCCTTTCTCTCCCTCCTCTCCCCTCCCACCTTCTCTCCTCCCCCATTCTCACCCCCCCTCCCCTCCCTCTCCCCCGCATCTCTCGCCTCCTGTTACAGTTATCTCCGTGCAACCGTAAGATTCTGTGAGAGTTTCCTTTTCGTGAAAGATTTCTTAACTCCTCCATGTTTCTCTTTGATCTTTATGGCGGACGGAGATAATAAAGTCTGATGATAAACGTAAAATGTGTAGTTTATTTAGTTTCTGTTACGTTGTGTCAAGCGCTTGGATAAAAAAAAAAAAGTGGCTATGCGCGTGTTTTGTGGAAGTTTGTAGATTGATCTATCTGTGTGTTTGGCTGTTGGTTTGTTTGTCTATCTGTGTCAGTCTGTATTTGTGTCTGTCTGTCTGTCTGTCTGTCTGTCTATCTGTCTATTAATTTGTCTGTCTGTCTGTCTATTTATCAGTTTATCAATTAATCTATCTATCAATCTATCTATCATCTTATCAATATGTATATCTATATATCTATGCACCTATCCATCTATCGTATATCTATTTACACACACATACAAACACACACACACACAAACACACACAAACACACACACACACACAACACACACACACACACACACAAACACACAAACACCCACACCCACACCCACAAACACACACACACACACACAAACACACACAAACACACAAACATACACACACACACACAAACATCCCTCCCCAGACACACACACCCCCCCACACACAACCCCACACACAAACATCCCCCACCCCACCCTCCCTCCCCACCCCACCCTCCCACCCACGCACCTATCCCCGCCGCCCATCCACGCCCGAGACGCCAGAGTGACGCCCTTATGACGTTTGCATGACGCGGCAGATCGGTGCTACGTGTACAGTGTTCCGATAACTCTTAGTTCACTTAGTATGAACAAAGAATCTCCGGTACTTGGTGCTGTGTCGGTAGAGTTTTGTATAGCTGCTGTAGGTCACGTAAGTCTTTGTTGGAGAAGAGGGGAGGGGGAGGAAGAAGAAGGGAGGGGTTGGAGAAGAGGGGAGGGGTGGGGGGTGGAGGAAAGGTTGGGGAAGAGGGGTGGGGGTGGAGGAAGGGTTGGGGAAGAGGGGAGGGGTTGGAGAAAGGGTTGGAGAAGAGGAGAGGTTGGAGGAAGGGTTGGAGAAGAGGAAGGGTTGGAGGAGGAGGGGGAGGAAGAAGAGGGGAGGGGGGTTGGAGGAAGGGGGGAGAAGAGGGGAGGGTTGGAGGAAGGGGGAAGAAGAGAGGGTTGGAGGAAGGGGGAAGGAGAGGGGAGAGGGTTGGAGGAAGAGGGGGGGGAGAAGAGGAAGGGTTGGGGAAGAGGGGAGGGGTTGGAGAAGGTTGGGACAAAAAGGAAGGAGGAGACAAAGAGACGAAGAGGGAGAAGAAGAAGAAGAGAGGAGGAGGAGGAGGAGCAAGGGGGAAGGAGGAGGAGGAGGAGGAAGGGGTGGAGAGGAGGAGAAGAACGAGAGGACGAGGAGGGCGAGGAGGAGTAGTAGGATGAGGAGTGGGAGGAAGAGGAGGAGTAGGAGGAAGAGGAAGCTGAAGAAGAAGAAAATAGTAACACCCAACGAAAGAATAAAAAGACCCAAAAAAAACAAAAACAAGAAAACACCCACAGTAATAAGCAACAATTCATCAAATAGTCTTTTTCCTCCTTCTTCTTCTTCCTCTTCCTCTGCAGCGTCACACTTTTGCGTCAAAGTTCTGTTACGTCGACATACGTCACGCATTCACGTTATGATTCCCGAAAACATACGCCACACGTGTCCTAAACGCAGCTGCCAGGTACGCCGAGCACGTGTTGTGGCGACAAGCGAGTTACGTCACTCAAGGGATCACTGACCGCTGAAATTACCTGTGATATAACAATAGCGTAGTTACGTAAATATAGGAAAAAAAAAAACGGGTTTCATATGTATATATATAGGCCTCGGAGATCAGATAAACAACGGGGAGGGGGGGGGGGGTGGACACAGACCGTTACGTGAATAGGAGAAGGGGGAGAGAAAAGAATTATTTTTGTTTTCATGAGTGTAAAAGCAGGAACGAAGGCAGTAACGTTCGAGGCTGAACTCATGAGATACAAACGAGTTGCTGGAAGGAGTTCCCTCACCTCGCTCAAGGTCCCTCACCTCTCAGTGTCTTCGCGCAAAAACAAACATTGGAGGAGAGAAAAAAAGGGAGAAAAATAGATACAATAGAGAGGTATAAGTTCGAACAAAGGGGATAAACACCAATAGACAATAAAGGAAGAGAATGGGAGGATCGATAAAGCAAGAGAGAGAGAGAGAGAGAGAGAGAGAGAGAGAGAGAGAGAGAGAGAGAGAGAGAGAGAGAGAGAGAGAGAGAGAGAGAGAGAGAGAGAGAGAGAGAGAGAGAGACAGAGAGACAGATAGACAGACAGACAGAGAAAGAGAGACTAGACAGACAGACAGAGAGAGAGAGAAAGAAGGAAGAGAGAGAGAGACAGACAGACAGACAGACAGACAGACAGACAGAGAGACAGACAGACAGAGAAAGAGAGACAGTGACAGACAGCGAGAGAGAGAGAGAGAAGGAAGAACTTAAATTGTTCTTGAAAACTGAGTTCATGGACACCTCAGGAGTTCAAGGTGTGTTTGAGCTCTGTCGTGTGCTTTAGATGCGTGTGGCTACGTGTGTGTTCCTTTACACGTGTTGGTGTGTGTATGTGTGTGTTTGGGATACTGTGTGTCTGTTTTAGATATACGTCTATATGCGTGTGTGTGTTTTTAGTGTTTGTTGATGGTTTACTTAGCCTGTAGATGTATGTGTGTGTGTTTTCTTTAAGTGTGTTTGTTTGTGTTTAGGATGCTTCTTTGTCTGTTTTAGATGCGTGTATACGTGTGTGTTTGTTTTAAATGTTTATTATAGTTTTAATGTGTTTGTGTGGTAATAAGTAGGAGTGTGTATGAGAGAGAGAGAGAGAGAGAGAGAGAGAGAGAGAGAGAGAGAGAGAGAGAGAGAGAGAGAGAGAGAGAGAGAGAGAGAGAGAGAGAGAGAGAGAGAGAGAGAGAGAGGCAAACAGAGAGACAGTCATAGAAACTGATAGACAGAGACAGAAACTGAGACAGAGATAGACAGACAGACTGACAGAGACAGCAACTGAGACAGAGATAGACTGACAGACTGACAGAATCAGAGACAGATTGTGTTTCCATATACACTACACTTTTGCACAGGTGTGTATACCCATAACTTAGCATATATGTAACTAACTATTCCTTTTTTATACAAACAGTTGTGCACACATAAAGAATCACAGAGTATCCAAGACAAGTACACATAATGGAGAAAATGACACACATCAAAATACAAAATTGATAAGCAACCAGTAAACCATGAGCCTTAAAGTGGCGTATAATTGATATAATTTGAGTAAAGCAGATACAGAGTAGCAGAGCAGGTAGTCTAATAGCTGGGGATGTAGTGTAGAGCGTAGTTGTAGCAGTTGTAGTTGTAGTCTGGTCTTGTTAACGAGGGTGTAGAGGGATGATGGATGAATGATGGAATGGGTAGGAGGGAGGGAGGGAGGGAAGGAGAGTGGGTGGGTGGGAGGGAAGGAGGGTGGGTGGGTGGGAGGGAAGGAAGGGGGATGGGTGTGTGGGTAGGTGGGAGGAAGGGAGGAAGGGAGAGAGGGAGGGAGGGAAAGGAAGGAGGGTGGAAGGGAGAGAGGGAGGAAAGGAAAGAGGGTGGAAGGGAGATAGGGAAGGAAGGAGCAAGGGAGAGAGGGAGGGAGGGAAGGAAGGAGGAAGGGGGAAGGAGCGATTATGGAGGGAAACGAAGGAGGAAGGAAGAAAAAGAAAAATGGGAAGGAGGGAAAAGGAGGAGAAAAGAATAAAGGAGGGATGGCTAGGGGTGATGGAGGGAAAAACGGATAGAAGAAAAATAAGAGGCGGAGAAAGAAAAGAACAAAAAGAAGGAAACGAGACGAAGAGAACAAATAAAAGGAACAAAAGGCAAAGCAAAATGAAGGAAACGAAAGAGGGGGAAAAAGAGGAAGGGGAGGAAACGAAGAAGGAAGACAGGAAGGAGGGAGAGAGGGAGGAAGAGAGGGAGGGAGAGAGGGAGGGAGGGAGGGAGGAGGGAGGAAGGAAGGAAGGAAGGGAGAGAGGAGAGAGAGAGGGAGAGAGAGAGAGAGAGAGAGAGAGAGAGAGAGAGAGAGAGAGAGAGAGAGAGAGAGAGAGAGAGAGAGAGAGAGAGAGAGGAAGGGAGAGAGGAAAGAAGGAAGGAAGGGAGGAGAGAAGAAGAGAGGAAGAGAGGGAGGGAGGGAGGGAGGGAGGGAGGGAGGAGAGGGAAAGGACGGAGAGAGAGGGAGGGAGAGAGAGGAGAGGGAGAGAGAGGGAGGGAGGGAGGAAGGAAGGGAAGAGGGAGAGAGGGAGAGAGAGAGAGGCAGGGAGGAGGGAAAGAGAAAGGAAGAGAGGAAGGGAGAGAGAAGGAGGAAGGGGAGGGAGGGAGGGGGAGGGAGGAGGGAGGGAGGGAGGGAGGGAGGGAGGGAGGGAGAGAGGAGGAGAGGGAGGGGAGAGGAGAGAGAGAGAGGGAGGGAGGGAGGGAGGAAGAGAGGGAGGGAGGACGGGAGGGAGGGAGGGAGGGAGGGAGGTAGGCCTTTCATGAACCAATCTGGGGAGTGTCTGGGTGATGGATCGAGAGAGTCATCTTTTCTGGAGGGAAAATACGTGCTGGGTGATGGAGATGTTAACCGCTGACGTGGCTTATTAGAGAAACGGGAAGAAGAGAAGAAGAAGAAGAGGAGGAACGGAAGATTAAGAAGATGAGGATGAAGATGAAAAGGAGATAATGATGAGGAAGAAAATAAGACGAAGGAGACGATGAGGAAGAGGAAGAATAAAAAAATAGAAGAATGGGGAAGAGGAGGCAGAGCTAAGAAGAAGAAGGACAAGAAGATAAAGAAGAAAGACAATAATAAGAAAAAAAGTTATATAAAGAAGTAAAAAAAAGAAGAAAGCAAAAGACGAGAGAACGACAGAAAGAAAAAGAAAGAAAGAAGAAACAAGAAGAAGGAGCAGACAAAGGGATCAATAAGCTTTAGACACCTTTTGAAGAATATTATGCAAAATTTAACTAACTAATCGCTTTCCGTTTTCCGTTCACATTAAGCGGCGCTGAATGTCTAAATTTGGCTTTGAACTTCAGCTCAATAGGAACAGGAGAAAGGCCGAAGGACACGAAGAAAGAAAAGGCGATTAATGCATAGCGTGTGAGCATAGCAACAGGGGAGGGTTTAGGGGAAGGGGGAGGAGGGTGGAGGAAGGAGGAGGATGGAGGAGGAGGAGGATGGGGAGGAAGATGGAGGAGGAGGAAGGAGGAGGAGGGAGGGGGGAGGAAGGAGGAAGGAGGATGGATGGGGAGGAAGGAGGTTGAGGAAGAAGGAGGAGGAGGAGGGTTTAGGGGAAGGGGGAGGGGAGGAGGAGGATGGGGAGGAAGGGGAGGGTTTAGAGTAAGGAGAAGGAGGGTGGGAGGAGGGTTTAGGGGGAAGGGGGAGGAGGGTGGAGGAGGAGGAGGAGGATGGGGAGGAAGGAGGATGAGGGAGGATGGGGAGGAAGGAGGATGGGGAGGAAAAAGAGAAGAATGAGGATGGAGGGGGAGGAAGGAGGAGAAAGGTAAGGATGGGGAGGAAGAAGGAGAAGGAAGAGATGGGGAGGAAGGGAGAAGAAGGAGGAGGATGGGGGAAGAAAGAGAAGGAAGAGGATGAAAGGGGAGGAAGGAGAAGAAGGATGAGGATGGGGAAGAAAGAGAAGGATGAGGATGGGGAGGAGGGAGGAGGAGGATGAGAAGGGTGAGGATGAAAAGGGGAAAGCGGGAAGGGAGACGAAGGGAGGAAGAGGGAGAGAAGAAAGGGGTTGCAACAAGAAAGGGAGATTTGACTTTACCATAAATAGTTCAAGGACACGTAATAGTTCCTTCGTGTAATCTTCACCACCCTTTCTTCCCTCTCCTTGACCCCTATACCTTATTCTCTTTCATCTCCCATCCCCCTTCTCTCTCTCTCTCTCCTTCATCGTCTCTCTCTCTCTCTCTTTCTCTCTCTCTCTCTCTCTCTCTCTCTCTCTCTCTCTCTCTCTCTCTCCCTGTCTCTCTCTCTCTTTCTTCTCTCTCTCTCTCTATCTATCTCTCTCTCTTTCTCTCTCCCTGTCTCTCTCTCTCTCTCTCTCTCTCTCTCTCTCTCTCTCTCTCTCCTTCATCGTCTCTCTCTCTCTCTTCATCTATCTGTGCGTGTGTATGTGTGTCAGTCTTTCTGTAAAGACCGAGATGTGTTTCTCTCTTGTGTTTATTCTTCCCTTTCCTCCTTCCCCTCTTCCATACTTCTTCTTCCTCTCTTCCCCATCCCCCTTCTTCCTCCCCTTTCCCTTATCTCCCACTTCGTCTCTTCCCTTTCCCCCTCCCCCTTTCCCTTATCCCCATTTATCTCTCTTCCTATCCTCCCTTCTCCACTCTTTCTTATATCTTCCTTTCTCCTCTTCCCTCCTCCTTCCTCCACTCTTTTCCTATATCCTCCTTTCTCCTCTTCCCCTTCCTCTCTTCCTCTCTCCTCTTTCCTATATCCTCCTTTCTCTTCTTCCCCTTCCTCTCTTCCTCCTCCTCCACTCTTTCTCTCCATCACCCCCTTTCCCCTCTTCACACTCTCCCCTGTAAACCGCTTAAGTGAACAAATAAAACGAACCTTCTGGAACCTCGTACTATCTTAACGTGATAAGTCGTTGTTCTCTCTCTCTCTCTCTCTCTCTCTCTCTCTCTCTCTCTCTCTCTCTCTCTCTCTCTCTCTCTCTCTCTCTCTCTCTCTCTCTCTCTCTCTCTTTTTACAGCTTCCGGCTCTGCTTTGTTGCTGTGGTTGTTACGAAGGAATAATAACTGGTTATTACTGCTTATTTGTTTTCTTCGCTTTGTTAACGCCTTTTCTCTTTTTTTCTCTTTTTTTACGGTCAGATTAGGTGACTTGCTGAATATCTTTCATGCTTTTATATAGGGAATAAATGTAGTGATAGGAGTGGTAGTAATGGCAGTGGTAGTGATAGTAGTAGTAGTAGTAGTAATAGCATCAGTAGTAGCATTAGTACTGCTGGCATTATTAGTAGAAGTAGTAATAGTAATAGTAATAGCAGCAACAACAGTAATAGTGGTAGTAGCTCTAGTAGTGCTGGCAGTAGTAGTAGTAATAGAAGCAGCAGTAATAGTAGTGGTGGTAGTGGTAGAAGTAGTTTCTATAGCAACAGCTGTAGTATTAACAGTAGTAGCAACGCGGAATGTAAAATTAGTAGGTTGTTTATAAATGGAGGCTTTGGTATGGCCATATGCAGTGGATTGAAGGTCGTTTTGGTCATAAAAAGCAACAACATTAGTAGTAGTAGTAGTAGTGGTAGTAGTAGCAGCAACAGCGGTCGTAGTAGTTGTAGTAGTAGTGATAATGACAGAAATTAGCGGTGGTTGCAGAAGTTCTATTAATGCCATTAATATTCCCAGTGACCTAATGAGTAGTTACCAGACTAGTATAGTGTATAAAGCAGACTAATCATACCAGAAGAAGAGTAATCACTCTCTGATAGTTACTAGCTAGAGTAGACTTCTAGTTTAAGTAGTCCTAGCAAAGTATTAGTTAGAGAGTAGTAGTTGTTTAGTAGTTGCGGCAACAGCGTCGCATAAGAAGCGTAAGAACGGAGCTGAATAGGGGAACACAGCGTGAAGTACAATGTAATATACAGGTTCTATGTTACATAATAGGTGGTGGCGTAGGCATGCTGTAAGGGGAGAATTGGAGACCATGATTCACAAGTAAAAGTTGTAGTAGTAGTAGCAGCAGCAGATGTTGTAGTAGTAGTGGTAGTAGTAGTAGTAGTAGTTGTAGTAGTAGTAATAGTGATATCAGTAATATAAAGATATAGCAGTTGTAGTAGTAGTAGTGGTGGTGATAGTGGTATTAATGATAGCAGTAGTAGTAGTAGGAATAGTACAAGTACCACGAATGGTAGCGGATACAGCAATAGTCCAAGCAGCAGCAGCAGCATAAGTAGCATTAACAACAGCAGAGTAATAACAACAGCAGCAATCGTTGTTACAAGCAAACCACCAACACAAACAGTAGCAAAGTCCCATCACTCACCCACATGTAAATCAGCAACAACAACAAATAAACACAAGTGATGATATACCAGCCGTTCGCAGAGTATATAGTATCTAGTAACAGCGGAGTAGTATGACGTAGTACAGCATAGTATGTCGGCGCGTCATTCACAGACTGTAGCTTGAACTGGCGCCGGGACTTGTTACTGGGAGAGCTGGTGGGTCGTGTGGTTGTTGGGCGTTTGGCGTTTGTGTCTGTTTTTTAGGCGTTTTGAGTGCTATCTTCTACTTTCTTTCTTTCTTTTTCGTCTCTTTCTTTTTATCCTTTACTTGTTTTTCTTTCTCGTTTTGTTTCATGTTTATTCTCTCTTTCTTTCTGTCTCGTTTTCTTTCATTTTTATTCTCTCTTTCTTTCTGTCTCGTTTTCTTTGATATTCTTTCTTTTTTGTTTTCTTTCATATTATGTTTTTCTTTCTTTCTCGTTTTCTTTCTTGTTTTCTTCCATTTTCTGTTTTCTTTCTTTCTTGTTTTTTTCTCTCTTGTTTTCTTTAATTTTATGTTTTTCTTTCTTTCTCGTTTTCTTTCTTTCTTGCTTTCTTTCATTTTCTTTTCCATTTTTTTCTTTCTTTCTTTTGTTTGGTTGCTGTGATGTTAAAACTATGATAGTAAAAAGGATTGATTTATCTGGCGATATTTTTTATTATGAATTTTGCAACAAGAGGATGCTGTTTCTGATTCTACTGATGCTAATGATGATCATTATGATAATGATAATAATAATGATAATAATGATAACAATAATGATAAAAATAATAGTGATAATAAAATAATAATAGTAATAAACATTATAATAATAATGATAATGATTGTAATGACAATAACAATAATAATAATAATAACAATGATAATGATATTAATACCCAACGCCAACCATATCATCAGAGAAAGAAATGAATAAGAATATCAACCAACCTTTTTATCTTTTTTTATCATCTGCCCTTCATTATCATCATCTTCAAGCTCATTATCATCGTCAACATTCCTATCATCACCATCAACATTGATGACTATCATGAGCATCACCATCACCATATATATGAATATATATGTATATATATATATATATATATATATATATATATATATATATATATATAAATATATATATATATATATATATATATATATATAGAGAGAGAGAGAGAGAGAGAGAGAGAGAGAGAGAGAGAGAGAGAGAGAGAGAGAGAAAGAGAGAAAGAGAGAGAGAGAGAGAGAGAGAGAGAGAGAGAGAGAGAGAGAGAGAGAGAGAGAGAGAGAGAGAGAGAGAGAGAGAGAGAGAGAGAGAGAGAGAGAGAGAGAGAGAGAGAGAGAGAGAGAGAGAGAGAGAGAGAGAGAGAGAGAGAGAGAGAGAGAGAGAGAGAGAGAGAGGGAGGGAGAGAGAGAGAGAGAGGAAGAGAGGGAATGCGTGAGCAATTGGACACTGTGGGGAGAGAGTTAGGGTGAGGGAGTGTGGGAGGGAGAGGGAGGAGGGGGGGGGGAGTTTTAAGAGGGTGAGCGAGTGTAGAAATGGAGTGAATCTTTACCCTCTCTTCCTTGTTGTTGTTTGTTACTAGAATCATTAATGTTTATTTTTATCTTTTATTATTCTAACAGAAGGGAGAAGGAGAGCATAATGGGAGATTTTATTTTTATTCCTTTTCATCTTCCCCCCCTCTCTCTCTCTTTCTCTTTCTCTCTCTGTGTCTGTCTCTCTCTTTCTCTCTGTCTCTCTCTCTCTCTCTGTCTCTGTCTCTGTCTGTCTCTCTCTCTCTCTCTCTCTGTCTCTCTCTCTTTCTCTCTCTCTCCCTCTCTCCCTCTCTCTCTCTCTCTCTCTCTCTCCTCTCTCCCTCTCTCCCTCTCTTCCCTTCCTCCCTCTCTCTCCCTTCTTCTCCTCCTCCTCCTCCCTTCCCTCCCTCCCTTCCTTCCTCCTCCCTCCCTCTCTCTCCTTCCCTCCACCCCCCCCTCTCTCCCTCCCTCTCCCTTCCTCCCTCCCTTCCTCTCCCTCCCTCACGAGCATTGCTTTCGGGTTGAGGAACCTCCCTGCCACTGGAATTACAATGAGTGCTCGTGTGTGTGATTCCTGCTTCGTTTCCCGTTGCAGTGCAGTCTAGAGGGAGGAAGGGAGGGAGTGAAGGGAGGGGAAGGGAAAGAAGGGGAGGGAGGAAGGGAGGGGAGGGAGGAAGGGAGGGGAAGGGAAAGAAGGGGAGGGAGGAAGGGAGGGGAAGGGGAGGGAGGAAGGGAGGGGAGTGGGGAGGGAGGAAGGGAAAGAAGGGGAGGGAGGAAGGGAGGGGAAGGGAAAGAAGGGGAGGGAGGAAGGGAGGGGAAAGGAAAGAAGGGGAGGGAGGAAGGGAGGGGAAGGGAAAGAAGGGGAGGGAGGAAAGGGAAAGGGGGAGGGAGGACGGGGGAAGGGAAAGAAGGGGAGGGAGGAGGGAAAGAGAGAGGAGGGAGGAAGGGAGGGGAAGGAGGAAGGGAGGGGAAGGAGGAAGGGAGGGGAAGGAGGAAGGGAGGGGAAGGGAGGAAGGGAGGGTAAGGGAAAGAAGGGGAGTGAGGCAGGGTGGGGAAGGGAAAGAAGGGGAGGGAGGAAGGGAGGGGAAGGGAAAGAAGGGGAGAGAGGAGGGAAAGAAGGGGAGAGAGGAGGGAAAGAAGGGGAGGGAGGAAGGGAGGGGAAGGGAAAGAAGGGGAGGGAGGAAGGGAGGGGAGGGAGGGAGGGGAAGGGAAAGAAGCGGAGGGAAGGAAGGAAGGAGGGAGGAAGGGATGGTGGAGGGGAGGGAAGAAGGGAGGGGAAGGGAAAGAGAGAGAGGAAGGGGTGAAGAAGGAGAGGGAGGAAGGGGTGAAAAGGAGGGAGGGGAAGAGAAAGAGAGAGGAGAAGAGAGAGAAGAAAGAAGGAAAAAGAGAAAGGGAGGGTGAAAATGAAAGATGGAGAGCGAGAGGAAGGGAGGAAAAAAGAGAAGAAAGAAGAATGACAGAATGAGAGAAAGAAACGGGGGAAGGAAATCAGAAAGATAAGGGGAGAGCGCAGGAAAGAGGAAACAAGCAAGAAGTGAAGAGAGGGGAGAAAAGGGAAAAGAGAGAGAGAGTAAAGGAAAGAGGAAGAGAAGAGGGAAAGAAAAGAGAGAAAGGAAAAGGAGGAAATAATGGAAGGGAGGAAGACAGAACAGGAAAGAGTGAGAGAGCAAATGTGGAAAGGACAAAGAATGAAGAGGGAGATAAAGGGAGGAGGGGAGACAACGAAAGTTATTGAACAAAGGAAGTAAGAAGAGAATAACAACAATAAGGAAATAGCGAAGAAAGGGAAGAGAAGAAATCTGAAAAAATAAGAAGAAAAGTGATATTAAGGGAGATTGAAGTACTGAAATTAAGAGAGAGGAATAAGGAAGTTATTGAATAAAGGAAGTAAGAAGAGAATTGAAAAAAATAAAATAAAATAGCGAACGAAGGGAAGAGGGAAAGCCTGAGAAAATAAGAAGGAAAGTGAAATTGATGGAGAAAGGGAGCAAGAAGGGAGGAAGAGAGGGAGAAGGTAAGGGAAAGTGTTACATTGGGTTATGGGGTTAGTTTCCAATGTGTGGCTTTTAGAATGATTGACTCCTCTGTTGTGCAAAAATAAGTGTTTTTTCAATATTTTTGTGTGATATTAATATGCTAAAACAAAAATAATACTATTTGTGTTTTATTATGAATATGGTTAATGCTTATGATTATCATTATCTTTATCATCGTTATCACTGTCATCACCATTATCGTTATCATCATCATCATTATCATCATTATCATGATCACCATCATCATCAATATTCTCATCATCATCATCTTCCTCTTCATCATCATCATCATTATCATCACCATCATCGTCATCGTCATCATCATTACCATCATATGAGGAACAAGACACTTCAATAATACATACACTTAAAATAACGCATCAAAGAGAGAGAGAGAGAGAGAGAGAGTGGGGGGGAGGGGGGAGAGAGAGAGAAAGAGAGAGAGAGAGAGAGAGAGAGAGAGAGAGAGAGAGAGAGAGAGAGAGAGAGAGAGAGAGAGAGAGAGAGAGAGAGAGAAAGAGAAAGAGAAAGAGAAAGAGGGAAAGAGAGAAAGAGAGAGAGAGAGAGAGAGAGAGAGAGAGAGAGAGAGCGAGAGAGCGAGAGAGCGAGAGAGCGAGAGAGCGAGAGAGCGAGAGAGCGAGAGAGAGAGAGAGAAAGAGAGAGAGAGAGAGAGAGAGAGAGAGACCAGAACAGAACATTAACTTTAACTCCGCCAATCACGTCACTCGCTGAAAATATAGAAATATAGAAACATGTATAACAGATATGAAATCGTAATTATAGGAACTACCCTGATACATACATCCTCAAATAGGGGAAAAAAAGATAACTAGTTTTAACTTCTTCAAAGATTATACATTTTTTGAACCCTGTTTATTGTAGAATCAATCAGTAGGATATTTGTTGTTATTAACTGTATCATTGTTGTTGTTGTTATCGTTGTTGTTACTGTTTGTTTATTGTTGTTGTTTATCTGTTATTGTGTTTGTTTTATTGTTGCTGATGTTGTTCATGTTACTAGCGCTACTATAGCTATCAATATTTGTGTTATGATTGTTATCATTGTTATTATTATCACCATCATTATCGTTATAATTGATATCATTATCATTATTATCATAATCATTGTTATTACTATTATTGTTATCAGTTTTTCTTCATTATTGTCCTTATTATTATCAGCATTATAATAGCAATAATGATAATAATAATAATGATGATAATAATAACAATAACAATAACAACATCAATTATAGTAATTATCATCATTATCATCATTATTATCATTATCACCATGATCATTATCATCATTATCATTATGATTATGATTATGATTATCATTATTATGATTATCATTATTGTTATCATTATCACTCTAATTATTATTAGTAGTAATGTTATCATTATCGCTAGTATTATCATTATCATAGTTTTGTTGTTATTGTTATTGTTATCATTACTATATCTATTACTATCACTGTTTTTTCTTTGTTGTCGTTGTTATTGTTGTTACCATTATCAATATCATCATTATTCTTATTATTGTTTTTTATATAATTCCCCTTATTATTGTTATCATTATTAATGATAATGCAAATAATAATAATAACAGTAATAATAATATTAATAATAAAACTTATAATGCTAATGATAATGACAATAATAATAATAATAGTAATAATAATAATAATTATTATTATTATTATTATTATTATTATTATTATTATTATCATTATTATTAATATTATTATTATCATAACAACAACAACAATAATAATAACAATAATAATAATAATAATAATAATATTAATAATAATAATAATAATAATAATATCATTATTGTTATCTTTTTTATATCAATAATAATAAAAAAATAATAACAATAACAATAGTAATAGTGATACCAACAATGAATAATAACGAATAATAAAAATAATAACGATGATGATGATGACATCAAAGATAATAACGATAACGAGGTCAATACCAATAAAAGCAAGCAAAAAGGAAATAACAGTAAAACCAGTGTTAACAACACCAGAGGCAGCAACACCACAAACACACAAACAATCCTCTAATAAACGTATTTATATAACAATAACAGTAACAACAGCAGCATAACAATAACATCATAAGAACAATAACATCAATAACACTGCCAAACGCAATGACAACACAGAATCGACAACACGAATAAGATAACAACCAAAAAGTAATATAACAAAGACGAAATAACATCAATGCCATCACAATAACATAATAACGACATCAAAAAAGATACTAAAAATAACAAACAAAACAACAAAGACGGAACAACCACAGCTCTACCATAACAACTCAGCACCAACGATAGATCATAACCTCTCTCTCTCTCTCTCTCTCTCTCTCTCTCTGTCTCTCTCTCTCTCTCTCTCTCTCTCTCTCTTCCTCCGTCTCTCTCTTTCTCTCTCTCCTTTTTTTTCTCTCTCTCTCTCTCTCTCTCTCTCTCTCCCTCTCCCTCTCCCTCTCTCTCTCTCTCTCCCTCTCTGAACAACAACAACAACCAACAAACAACGAACCATAACACAAACCTACCATCACAACACATCCTCCTCCTCAATCCCACAACCAGGAGTATCCACAACACTGAAGGCCAAAATTCAGCTTCGAGAACCTTCACCCCTGAACAACGGGAACTTCCTAGTGCACGGGGGTAGGGGAGACACGTCATGTTGCAAAGAGGGGAAGGATGTTGCGAGGGAAGGGGGTGGGGGAGGGGAGGAGGGGGTTGGGGGCGTGAGGGAGGGGAGGAGGGGTGGGGCGTGAGGGAGGGAAAGGGGGTGGAAGAGAGGGAGAGGGAGAGTGAGAGAGGAGGTGGATGATGGATGGAGTGAGAAAGGATGAGAGAGAGAGAGAGAGAGAGAGAGAGAGAGAGAGAGAGAGAGAGAGAGAGAGAGAGAGAGAGAGAGAGAGAGAGAGAGAGAGAGAGAGAGAGAGAGAGAGAGAAATTAAAATTCCCTCCCCAGAAGCTTCGTCGAGCGCACCTGCCGCCCCGCATACCACGACCCCCAACTAATAAACAAAACAAACGACAAACGTCAAACAGGAAACGAAAATCCTCGGACGACACAATCCTTCCTCCCTTCGATAGACGAGCAAGAGAACAAAGTGAACACAGGCCCCAAAACCATGGCGAAAGAAGAGATGCGGAGCGATAAAGATCGACAAAACAACAGCGAGAATTCCACCCGGGTTCAAGGACACGCGAGAGCGCACTGGAGTGTCATCCACCCGCGCATTCTTCGAGAAACAAATGACGGTCGCCATGCATCTGTTTTTCCCGCTGATACGAACGCTGTGGATCGGACATAATACACTTATTTTTTTACGGGATTTGTGTCGGTATTTGTTACAGATAGGAATTATATGGGGTCAGATGTAAATTATTTGTTACACATGTACAGTTTTTCCAGTTTTTTTGCTCTTACTAAACGGTGTTTTGTTAAGAAAGAGTTCAGGAGAGCTTCTGGAAGTGACAGCTCAAAAGGTGACTTTCACCTACTTAGCTATAAAAAAAACGAAAAAAATATATAGCACATGAACAATCAACTTTATATAAACCAGCCACAGCGTCAGTTACAAGCGGGTTAACAATAGACACCGAACAGGTTTACTGTAAGATATTTAGCGAGGAAAAAAGTATATAGAAAAAGAAAATACACATTGAGTCTACATTGTTGGTTAATGTTCCTCAAAAGGGGGGAGGGAAAGGGGAAGGAACGAGGGGAGTAGGGGAGGGGGAAGGGGGAGGGGGGGTA
>NC_091572.1:36882873-36887873 GCF_042767895.1 Penaeus vannamei | reverse complement strand
AAGCAGACAAACAGACAGACACAGAGTCAGACAGATGAACAGACAGAGAAAAGAGAAAATAAAAGACAGCGAGACAAACTTCCAATCTTCCTCTTTGTGCCAACGATCGTCCAGGTTTAAGCGTTCTCACCTAATGATAAAATCCCATGGCTTTACCCTTCTTTATGGTCCTTAATGTCAGTTGTATCTCCCATCGACTGGCCGGATCACGAAAAAGCCCACTCCTATTAGCATAACAAGTTCGTAACGCACTTTTACAACATGACAACACCGGCCAATCAACGGCGCCGCCCCTGCATGCAGTTACCAAGTCAGAGGCAGAGAGAATCCCACAGGACTCGCTGCCCGGAGGAGTCCTATGCTAAAATGATACACTCGGTGGACAAATCTTTTATCGGGCAACAGGGTGGGTGCAATCAGAGCGCGGTCGGGGCGGGAATAAAAAGAAAAGAGAGAGAAAAAATTGATGTATATTTTGCACAGGTATTTCCCCCCCCCACCCCACCCCCAAGGTCAATGTGTCTTGGGTGGGAAAGGTTCCGTTTTGGTTTCTAACTCACCGCCATCTTGGAGGCAATAAAACCATACCTTTTTTTTTCTCCTTTTTTTTGCCTCTGCATATAATTTTCCTCCCCACATCGGAGACGACGGCACGGTCCTGCGTACCCTAATTTCACATCCTTTTTTTTTCTACGTTCCTCTTTTTTCAGATTCTATTTCTGGCCATCTTGAGGCCATCTTCCCTTTCTTGGTTGTCAGTGTCCTTTCATATCCTTAAGCCTATCCCACGGACGTCCTCCTCCATCCCTTGCAGACAGGGTCGCCATCCTTCGCCCGCACAAGACCAGCTCCTTCGTGAGAATCCTGTGGAGCGAAGTGGTGGAGGGAGGAAGGAAGAGGTATGAGGTATGAGGTGGAGGGGTAGAGGTATGAGGTGCAGGAGGTGGTGGGCGAGAGGTATGAGGTGGAGAGAGGATGAGAGAGGCATGAGATGGAAGAGGAGGAATAGGAGGAGGAGGAGGTATGAGGAGGAAGAGGAGGTAGGAGGTGAAGAAGGAGGATGAGAGGTAAGAGGTGGAGGTGAAGCCGGGGGTAGGAAAGAGGGAGGAGGAGGTGGAGAGGGGCTGTGTGCCGTGACCCCTTACAGCCAGGCCCTCCCCCAGGGTCAACCTAACAAAAACTGCCGCCCCTTGAGAACCTCTGGCGGGTTAAACGACCGCCGGGGACGACAGAGGAGGGAGAGAGAGAGAGAGAGAGAGAGGCCTTGGACATCCCATGGTTACGCGCGTTGACGGTTGCCAGAGATCGGACGCGTCGTCTGCTCGGCTGGGATTACAGGTGTATTCTTTATGTGATTAATTTCTTATTTTTTCCTCAAGTAGAAGGAAACCGGAGGTGGCAAACGTAGAGTAAAGCTGATGACTACCTCGTCTGGAAGTGAATCCTGCCAATGCCTTTTAAAGAGTCAAATGCGTTAATGTTTACCGAGTCTGTTGCTGTGTCTGATTTGCATCGTACGTCCGGCAGACGCGTCTCGCCGTCTCCACGTGGCGCCTCCCAACATGTCTTGACGTGACAAGTCCCTTTTGAAATGGTGTCTGCTGTCTCATTTCCTCTAGTTCCTCGAACGACTGACCAAAGGCGGAGAAGAAAAAAGACCTCACTCTTATAAAAGTCACGAACCATCCGGGCAATTACAACTTATGACTAATGATTAATTTCTAACAAAGGCGCCTTTGATTCGGGTCCTTTTCAAATGCACGCGGTGGAGGATCGCCAGACAAATTATGGTGTCCCTCGAGAGATGCTCAAACGCGCTGCATACATACTAACGCGACAACGGACAAAGAAAAGGCATTAGCGACACCCCCAAAAACGAGGAGAAGTCTCGCCCCAACTCATGACTCAGATATAAAATCGACTTATTGGGGGAGGAGTGACTCACGGACGGCTCCGACTCGGCCACTGAACCGACCTGGTGCATCCTTAGGTAATACTCTCTCCCGAAGGCTCGATCCGGTCAGGCTGCCGCGTCGTTGTCGCCATGCTAATCAGGGTGAATCACAGGATACCTAAATCCGGGCTTCCTTTGTGTTTAGAAGGAGCGCCGGCCATTAATTCCCTCGGACTCCTGGAAGAACCGTGTTTGAGATGCTGCCTGCACGTCGCGCACACACGCCCCGTCCCGCCAAGGTGGAGTCTTGTGGTTTGTGTCTGTGTCTGCGTGGGTGGGGAAGGGGGGGGGGAGGAGGAAGCATGGGAGGGGAGGAAGGAGGATGGGAGGGAGGGAGGAAGGGAAGAAGAAGGGTAGGAGGGAGGGAGAAAGAGAGGGAGGGAAGAAAGGTAGGAGGGAGGGAGGGAAGAATAAGAGTGGGAGGGAGAAAGGGAAGAAGAGGAGGGAGGGAGAATGAGGGAAGAAAAGTAGGAGGGAGGGAGGAAAGGAAGAAGAGAAGTGGGAGGGAGGGGGAAAGGGAAGAAGAGAAGTAGGAGCGAGGAAGGGAAGAAGAAGAGTAAGAGGGAAGAAGGGGAGAAGAGAAGTGGGAGGGAGGAAAGGAAAAAGAGTGGGAGGGAAGGAGGAATGGAAGAAGAAGAATGGGTGGGAGGAAGGGAGAGAAGAAAAGCAGTAAGAGCGAGGAAGGGAGGGAAGTAGAAGGGTGGAGGAAGGATAAAGGATGCAGGTGTCTCAACCTACACGCTGGAGTGTTGCAGCGATCACTCTAGTGTGACGTCGTAATGCTCTTTGATTTTCGGAAAGGAGGAGGATGTCGCTCACCCTGATTCAGAATAAACTTACAGATTCATCTAAAACTCTCAATATTTAAAAAAAATAGAAAGATAACAACCAACAAGAAAAAGACAAAGAATCCGAAGAAAAGAACCAACAATAAGAAAACGAAGAATCCGAAGAAAAGATAAAAGAACCAACAATAAGAAAAAGAAAAAGACAAAGAATCCGAAGAGAAGAATGCGATTAATCACCCCCCCCCCCCCCATCGCAAGACCTACGAATGAGTCAAGGTCAGCCAAACGGTCGGAACGTGCCCCGGACTCGCCTGGACGGACGGGAAACCGAGCCAACCTTCCGCGTGGACTCCAACTGAATCCTCGGTTATTAATCCGAGGAGGAGCGTCTGCGAGGCCCCGGCGCCAGGACCTCGTAAAGCGCGCGAGACAATGGGATCGGGAAGAGCGAGGGAAGGCGAACAGCAACGGACCCGAGAACGTGAATCGTGAACGCGCCATCATCGTCGTCATCATCATCTACGAAGCCAAAGACCGACCAGATAGAAGTTTAAAAAAAAGAAAGTTCCTCCTTAAGAGAGAGAGAGAGAGAAAGGAACAGAGAGAGAGAGAGAGAGGGAAAGAGAGAGAGAGAGAGATGGCGAAAGAGAGAGAGAGAGAGAAATGGCGAAAGAAAGAGAGAGAGAGAGAATTAGTGAGAGAAAAAAAAAATTATGGTGGATTCCTCATACGCAGTGAACCCTGCAAAGAAGGCAGTGGTCGGGATCCTTCACTGTATGGGCTCCTCCTTTTGGACTCCTTGGGTACGGGACGGCGCTCTCCGGGCCATAAAGAGGGCGGGCGAGAGGCTAGAGGTGTCTGCAGGAGGTCGAGGAATGCGTGGATTCCTCCCTAGGCGTGGGAGGGAGGAGAGAGGAGAGGGGAGGGGGGGGGAGGAGAGGGGAGGGAGGAGGGGTGGAGAGGGGAGGGAGGAGAGAGGAGAAGGGAGGGAGGAGAGAGGAGAGGGGAGGGGGGAGAGAGGAGAGGTGAGGAAGGGAGGCCAGTGAGACGTGAAGGCGGGGAGTGGGGTGTGAGTGAATGCAGTGAGGCTGAGGAAGAAGAATGGGAGGTGTGTAGGGGGGAGGAATGGCACGTGTGGTGTCACAGAGTGTAATGAGGTTGAGGACGGGGTGTGAGAGGGGCGTGAGGAAGGGATTAGAAGGTGAGGGAAGTTATCTGGTGTCGGCGGCTGGCAATGAGGCCCGAGGACGTGGTATGAGAGGCGTGTGAGGGGAGGTTTTACACGTGGGAAAGTCGAGTCTGAGGTATGCAAAACATTTCTATATGGAAATCGGTTGCATATGTATAACCCGTTATCTATGTGCATGTGTGTACCTACGCTACAGGTGTGCGGTTGTACCTTTTATACGGATATACGTGTGTGCGTACTGTATGGGTACGAAGGGTGGAGTCGTGGAACCGAGTGGGACGATAATGAGATACTCAGGAAAGATAAGAACGAAAGATACTGATACTTAAGAACACGAAGAAAGACAAAAACAAAACGAAACAACCACCTCGAACTGAAAGATATCCACTCAAACAAAACAAAAGATAGAAATATGAACAAAATAATCCAATCAAAACAAAATAAAAGATAGAAAAAAAATAATCCGCTCAAACAAAACAAAAGCCAAAAGTTCAACAAAACAATCTACTCAAAACAAAACAAAAGACAAAAACACCAACAAAACAACCCCCTCAAACAAAACAAAAGAAATACCTACACAAACAATCCAATCAAAACAAAATAAAAGACAAAAACACCAACAAAACAACCCCCTCAAAACAAAACAAAAGACAAAAACACCAACAAAACAATCTAAACAAAACAAAACAAAAGACAAAAACACCAACAAAACAACCCCCTCAACCAAAACAAAAGAAATACCTACACAAACAAATCAATCAAAAGAAAATAAAAGATAGAAAAAAATAATTCGCTCCAGCAAAACAAAAGACAAAAACACCAACAAAACAATCTACTCAAAACAAAACAAAAGACAAAAACACCAACAAAACAACCCCCCCAAAACAAAACAAAAGACAAAAACACCAACAAAACAACCCCCTCAAACAAAACAAAAGACAAAAACATCAACAAAACAATCCGCTCAAACAAAACAAAAGACAAACATCAACAAAACAACCCCCTCAAAACAAAACCAAAGACAAAAACACCAACAAAACAACCCCCTCAAAACAAAAGACAAAAACAC
>NC_091572.1:36857873-36872873 GCF_042767895.1 Penaeus vannamei | reverse complement strand
CCAGCAGATCAACTCAGCAGAGTCCCAAGCAAGCAGGCAAGAAGGGAGACAAACAAGCAGGGAAGAAAGAAGACAAGCAAAAAGGAGGACAAAGCATGCAGACAAGAATGAAGACAGACAGACAAGAAGGAAATAAAAACAAACAGACAAGAGAGAAGACAAAGCAAGCAGGCAAGCAAGGAAGACAAACAAGCAGAGAAAAGGGAAGACAAACCAAAGAAAGACAAAACAAACTTACAAGGAGGAAATCAAAACAAACAAGAAAGAAGACAAACAAGCAGGCAAGCAAGAAAGACAAACAAGCAGACAAAAAAGGAAGACAAACCAAACAAACAAAAAGGAAACCAAAACCAAACAAACAAGAAGCCACAAAAACAAACAAGACCCAAATCCAAACCCAAACAATCAAGAAGCCAAAACAAACAACCAAGACGAAGCAAGCAGACATAACAATGAGCCACATACACAGGTACAGACATGGCAGGGTCCAGACTGGCAGGCAGGAGGTATCACGTGACACCAAAGCTGCTAAATCTGAAACACAAGAAACCACAGGAGTGAATTTCCATGCGGTCCAGACGATGTAGAGACCGCCCTCTGGAGTTCCTTGGGCCTGTCACTACGACTCGTGTTGTTATAAGGATAATTGTGGTGATTGATGTCATTATCAATATTGTTGTGATTAATGTCATTATCAATATTGTTGTTATTATTATCATTGCTGTTATTGTTAACATCAATTTTTGATATTTCTATTTTTATTATCATTATCATTATCATTGTTATCATTATTATTATCTTATTACTATTATCATAACTATTCTACCATTACTATTATCCTTATCATTGTCATTATTATTATCCTTATCGTCATCATTACCCAGACGATGTAAAGACCGCCCTCTGGAGTCCCTTGGGCCTGTCACTACGACTGCTGTTGTTATAAGGATAATTGTGGTGATTGATGTCATTATCAATATTGTTGTTATTACTATCATTCCTGTTATTGTTAACATCAATTTTTGATATTTCTATTTTTATTATCATTATCATTATCATTGTTATCATTATTATCATTTTCATCATTATCATTGTTATCATTATTATTATCTTATTACTATATTATTGGTGTTATTATAAGGATAATTGTTGTGATTAATGGCATTATCAACATTATTGTTATTATTATCATTATCAATTTCAGGATCGTTATTGTTATATCTTGTGTTATTGTCATTATTCATTGTGTTATTGTCATTATTATTACAATGACTGGTGTTTTTATAAGGATAATTGTTGTGATTGTCATTCCTTTTGCTGTTGTCATTATCATTATTGTTATTATTATCATTATCATTTTCAGAATCGTTATTGCTATTTCTTGTGTTATTGTAATTATTAGTTTGATTATCATCCTTATTGCTATTGTTATTTTTACTATTATTGATATTTCTAGTGATTATCGTTATCATTATTATTGTTATCATTATTATTATTTCCATCATTATCATTATTATTAATATTATTCTTTTACTATTATCATAACTATTTTATCATTACTATTATCCTTATCATTGTCATTATTATTATCATTATCGTCATCATTACTGTTATTATTATCATATCATTTTTAGAATCATATATATATTATTGTTATTGCTATTGTTATTGTCATTATCATTAGTATGGTTATTATGATTATTTTATTGTTGTTATTACCATTATCAATATTTCTATTGTTATTATCAATGTCATTATTGTTGTTATCATTATCATTATTACTGTTATCATTATTGTTATTATAACTATTACTCTCATTATTTTAGCTGTTATTATGCATTATCATTATCATTATTATTATCCTCATTATCATTATCAATATCATTGTTGTTATTATCAGTATTATAATCATTATTATCATTGTCACTATTATAATCATTAACAATATGATTATCAACATTACAATCATTATCATTATAGTTACTTTACTAATAGCGTAATTATTTATCATTTGAATTTTCAAATAATACTGTTATTGTTGTTGATAGTCTATGATAACATTGTTGTTACCAAAAGAATAGCAATTAATACCACAACTATCATTACTATCATTAACATCATCATTATCCTGACTAGATGTATTTTCACCGCATCCCCCCCCCCCTTCTTCCTCCTCCCTCCCTCCCTCCCTCCTCCGTCTCCTCCCTCCCTCCCTCCTCCTCCGTCTCCTCCCTCCTCCGTCTCCTCCCTCCTCCGTCTCCTCCCTCCTCCTCCCTCCCTCCTCCTCCGTCTCCTCCTCCGTCTCCTCCCTCCTCCGTCTCCTCCTCCGTCTCCTCCCTCCTCCGTCTCTCCTCCTCCTCCCTCCTCCGTCTCCTCTCCTCCTCCGTCTCCTCCCTCCTCCGTCTCCTCCCGCCTCCGTCTCCTCCTCCTCCGTCTCCTCCCTCCTCCGTCTCCTCCCTCCTCCGTCTCCTCCCTCCTCCGTCTCCTCCTCCCTCCTCCGTCTCCTCCCTCCTCCGTCTCCTCCCTCCCTCCTCCGTCTCCTCCCTCCTCCGTCTCCCTCTTACTCCGTCTTCTCCCTCCTCCGTCTCCTCCCTCCTCCGTCTCCTCCCTCCTCCGTCTCCTCCTCCTCCGTCTCCTCCCTCCCTCCCTCCTCCTCCGTCTCCTCCCTCCTCCGTCTCCGCCTCCACACACAACCTGAAACCTTACGTAACAACTCCTCTCAAGCCGCTTCTTCCCGTTGCGGAATGCAAGACGGACGGAATTCCTCTTCACGTTTAGTCCCAAGAGCAATATCGGCGAACGAGGCACGCGACGACCCCCCCGACCGGCGAGCTTCGAGTCGTGTCTGTCTCCTTTACGTAACACCGTCGGTAGAGGAAGGGGGAGGGGGTTGGGGAAAGGGGAAGGGGGAGGGGGTTGGGGGAGGAAGTTGGGGAAGGGGGGAGAGGGAGGGGGTTGGGGAAGGGGAGAGGGTGGGGTTGGGGAAGGGGAGGAGGTTGGGGAAGGGGGTGGGGGTTGGGGAAGGGGGGAGGGGTTGGGGAAGGAAAGGGGGTTGGGGGAAGGGGGGAAGGGGGAGGGGGTTGGGAAGGGGTTGGGGAAGGGGGAGGGGGTTGGGGAAGGGGGAGGCGGAGAGGGTTGGGGAAGGGGGAGAGGTTGGGGAAGGGGAGGGGGTGGGGGTTGGGAAGGGGAGGGGGTGGGGAAGGTGATGGGAGGGAGAAGATGGAGTAAGGGGGTGAGGGGGTAAGAGGGGGAGGTGGAGGAAGTAGCTCTCCGAAGACGCTGTCCACCTCCGCAGTGACGGGATGTGCCAACGCCTTCTAGAAGATCTGTCGTTCTCTTGCTCTGTGTCTATGGTTGTTTGTCTGTTTTTTTGTTGTTGTTGTTTTTTTTCTTTTTTTTTTCTCTTACTCTCTCGCGTTCACTCTGTTTCTGTCTTTTTTCTGTCTTTTTCTATCTTTTTCTCGGTCTCTCTCTCTCTCTCTCTCTCTCTCTCTCTCTCTCTCTCTCTCTCTCTCTCTCTCTCTCTCTCTCTCTCTCTCTCTCTCTCTCTCTCTCTCTCTTTCTCCTTCTCTCCTTCCCCCCCAGCTTCCCTGTCTCCTTCCACTCCCCTCCCCTTCCTTTCTTTTACTCTCCCTCCCCTTCCCTCCCCCACTCTCTCCCTCTCCCCTCCCCACCACAAACCTTTTTTTTCTCCCCCTCTCTTATCACACACACATACACTTTCATACCTTTCTCATATGACACGTACGGCGTAACCCGCGCAACACGTGGCAAAGGAGAATATGCAAGGGTAAGTATAGTCACGTGTGTAAATATACTCAGATAATGTACTCTACGTACCCAGGCGCCACGCAGAGTCGACGGAGGAGTAGCAGTCGTGCCTTGCTCAGTCTACCCCCTCCGCCCATCCCCCTCCCCTCCCCACATCTCGACTCCCCCCTCCCCCTCCCTTTCCTCAAGACACCGCTGCACCCCCCCACTTCCTCTCTCCACCTCACCACCGACTCTTCCCCTCCCCACCTCACCACCGACTCTTCCCCCTCCCCACCTCTCCACCCCCCATCCCCCAACATCACCACCTTCCCCTCACCTTCCCCCCTCCTTTTCCCATACTTCCCTCCTTACTGTAGTGTTTTGCACTTGTTTACGATCTTCTGTCTCTGCCGGCTGTGTTACGGGAGGGGAAAATAGAAAAGAGTGAGCGAGAGAGAGAGAAGGGGAGAAAAAAGAGTGATACAAGTAATGAGGGTCATAAGAAAAGAGAGAGAGAGAGAGAGAGAGAGAGAGAGGGAGAGAGAGAGCGAGCGAGCGAGAGAGAGAGAGAGAGAGAGAGAGAGAGAGCAGAGAGAGAGGGCGAGCGAGCGAGCGAGAGAGAGAGAGAGAAAGAGAGCGAGATAGAGAGAGACAAAGAGATAATAATAAAACAAAAAAAATCCGCCTTTACGGCTGGGGAGGAAAAACTAATAAAGTGAACTACATATCAAGTTTAAAAGGTAGGGGTGGGAAGGGTTGGGGGGGGGTAAGGGGTTAGATGGGTGTGAGGGGAAGGGAAGGTATGGGTTGGGAGGGGTGGGGGTGGAGACAGTGAGAGTAGGGTTTAAGAGGGAGAAGGAAGAAGGGGATGAATGCATAGGCAGAGAGTAGGAAGAAGGGGAGGTAGAGACTGGGGGAAGTGAAGGAGGAAGGAGAGAAGGTACAGACTGGGGGAAGAGAAGGAGGGAGGAAGGGGAGGCAGGAGCTTAAGGTAGTGAGGGAAGAAAGAGAAAAGGTAGAGAAGGAGGGAAGGTAGAGACTAGGAGAAGAGAAGGAGGAAGGAGGAAAGGTAAACACTGAGAGAAGAGAAGGAGTGAGGAAAGGAAGGTAGACACTGGGAGAAAAGAAAGAGGAAAGAGAAAATGTAGACACTGGGAGAAGAAAAGGAAGAAGGAGAAAAGGTAGAGACTGGAAGAAAAGAAGGAAGAAAGAGAAAAGGTAGACACTGGGAGAAGAAAAGGAAGGAGAAAAGCTAGACACTAGGAGAAGAAAAGGAGGGAGGGAAGGGAAGGCAGAGAAGGAGGGAGACACGAGCTGAGGGTGAGTTGCCAGAGCACGAGGCGACGGTCGCTGCAACACCTATGATAAAATGATACGGTTCCTCGTCTCCTCTGTTGCGGTCTACTTTCATAAGCGTTCTCGGGTACAGACTCAGTTGACATTTGATTGTTTTTTTTTTCTTTAAGGGGATGGGGAGAGGATGAGGGAAAGGGGGGGAGGAGGGGAAGGGGGATGGGGGGAGGATAGAGTCAGGGAAAGGGGGGAGGAGGTGAGGGGAAGGGGGAGGGGGGAAAGGGGAGGAGGTGAGGGGAGAGGATGAGGGAAAGGCGGGGGAGGAGGGGAAGGGATGGAGGGGAAGGGGGATGGAGGGAGGGGAGAGGATGAGGGAAGGGGGAGGAGGGGAAGGGGAGAGGATGAGGGGAAAGGATGTAAGGGGGAAGGGGGAGGAGGTGAGGGGAAGGGGATGGGGAGAGGATGAGGGAAAGGGGTAAGGAGGTGAAGGGAGGAGGAAAGAGTAGAGGAAAGGGGGAAGGGGGAGGATAGAGTCAGAGAAAGGGGGAAGGAGATGAGGAGAGGAGGGAAGAATAGGGGAGAGGGGAAGGGGAGGATAGAGTCAGGGAAAGGGGGAAGGAGATGAGGAGAGGAGGGAAGAATAGGGGAGAGGGGGAAGTGGGGAAGAATAGAGTCAGGGAAAGGGGGGAAGGGGTGAGAGAAAGGAGGAGAGGGAGGGAAAAAAGAGGAAGAAGGGGAGGAGGTAAGGTAAAGGGGATGGGAAGTGAGGGAAGACGGGAAGAGTAAGGGAGGAGGAGGTGTGTGTGTATGCAATATTGCAAGAGTACGAACTCCAGATGCGAGGAAGAAGGAGAGGGAGGGCGAAGGGAGTGAAGGGGGAGGAAGAGAGGACAGGAGTGGGGAAGGGGGAACAGGAAAAGAGGGAGAGAGAGGAAGGAGAAGGAGAGTAGTTAGAGCGTGGAAGGAAGGCTTATAGCAGACGTTCTCTCCGTAGGGCTGTGAAATATGCAAGATTATAAATAAATGATAAATGTCAGTATCAAGAGTACGTTCCCAAGGCTCTCTCTAAATGGACTGCTTGTCTGGAGAGAGAGAGAGAGAGAGAGAGAGAGAGAGAGAGAGAGAGAGAGAGAGAGAGAGAGAGAGAGAGAGAGAGAGAGAGAGAGAGAGAGAGAGAGAGAGAGAGAGAGAGAAAGAGAGAGAGAGAGAGGGGGGGGAGAGAGAGAGAGAGAGAGAGAGAGAGAGAGAGAATTGAAATTCCGAGCCCAGTGAGAGAGAGAGAGAGAAAGATGAGAGAAAGGGAAGACAGAAAGAGATAAGAGGGAGAGGGAGAGAGAGAGAGAGAGAGACAGACAGACAGACAGACAAACAAACAAACAGAAAAAAAACAAGAATGAATAACAACGAAAAAAAAAACACGAATTCTAACAGACTACAACAATCCACAAGTAGCAAATACACCATTTTCTAAACCCGACCTCGACCCGAGCCTGTCAACCCCCCTACCCCCACCCACACCCCCACTCTCCGCCCCCCACAAGTATTCATAAAGAGAGAAACTGATGGACTTACGAGACAACAAGGACTTCTGCCCCCTGCCAAGCGCCCCCCCCCCCGGTCCCAGTCGATAGGATCGAAATACCTTATGGACGACGGAAAGGTTTCAAAAACGGAAAATTAGAACGTTCTTCAGTGGCATCTGGCCGTGGGTGTGGGTGTGTTTTGGGTGTGTTTTTGGGTGTACCTTAAATAGATATATAGGATATGTGAAGGTTATATTGGGCGTGTGGTAGATATAGTGGATATGTGATAGGTACAAGGGACATGTGATAGGTATGTAGCACATGTGCATAAGGTGGCTGTTTCGTGATTATGTAGAGATATTTATCAGGCGAATGCATATGTAAAGGGTACAAATGTATGTAGAGACGCATCATATGACGTACGTACAGTATACAGATACGAGAAGGATACACACACACACGCATAGACACACACACACACACACATAGACACACACACACACATAGACACACACACACACACATAGACACACACACACACACATAGACACACACACACACATAGACACACACACACACACAATCTTTTTCTCCTAACACACACAGAACCGAACTTTCTCCCTCTTCCTCTCCTCCTTTCCCCTATCTCCCGTCCCTTATTCTCCTCCTTCCCTTATCCCCCTTCCCCCCCCTCCCCACCTACCCCTACGCAAACACAACACCCGCAGCTCCCTTGTTATCGACAGGTGTGTTGACGAGCGATTGCGTGCAGAAGAGGAAAAAGGAAAAGGTTTCTTCCTCTTCCTCCTCCTCCTCCTTCTTCTCCTTCTCTTTCTTCTCCTTCTTCTTCTTCTCCTCCTCCTCATCCTCTTCCCCCTCTTTCTTTTTTTTATTTGCTCCTCCTCTTCCTCTTTCTTCTTCTCCTCCTCCCTCCTCCTCCTCCTTCTCCTTCTTCTCCTTCCCTTCTAATCCTCTTCCCCCTCCTTCTTTTCCTCCTCCTCCTCATCTTTCTTCTCCTCCTCCTCCTCCTCCACTTCTTCTTCTCCTCCTCCTCCTCCTCCTCTTTCTTCTCCTCCTCCTCCTCCTCCCTCTCCTTCCTCTCCTTCCCCTTTTTCTTCTTCTCCTCCTCCTCCTTCTCCTTCTTCTCCTTCTTGTCTTCCATCTCTTAATATTCTTCATCCACCTCCTCTTACTACTATGCCTCGCCCTCTTCCTTCTTCTCAGCCTTCTCCTCTAGCTCCCCCTTCTCTACCTCCTCCTTCTCCTCCTTCTCATCCTCTTCCTCCTCTTCCTACTCTTCTAGCTCCCCTCATCTACACTCCTCCTCCTCCTCCTCCTCCTCCTCCTCTCCCCTTCCCTCCTCCCTTCCTCCCTCCTCCTCTACCTCCTGTTCTTCCTCCCTCCTCCTCCTCCTCCTCCTCCCTCCTCCTCCTCTACCTCCTCCTCCCCCTCCTCCTCTTCCTCCTCTACCCCCTCTCTCTCCTCCTTTTCCTCCTCCTCCCACTCCTCCTCTCCCCCTCCTCCCTCTCCTTCCTCCTCCTCCTCCTCTACCCCCTCCCCCTCCATCCTTCTCCTCCTCCTCCTCCTCCTCCTCCTCGAACCGGAAGGAGTTCTCGCCGAGGTTGACTCACAGATACCGTGTCGAAGGTTCCCGTCTTATCAGCTCCGGTTAAAGTTGCCATCGCGGAACCTGGACGCGAGGGGCAGTGGCGGGGGAGATAAGGCTTCTTTGTAGGATGCCCGAAGGATGCTGGAGGAAGGTGGAGGATGCTGGAGGGAGGTGGAGGAACGTGGAGGGTGTTGGAGGATGCTGGAGGAAGGTGGAGGATGCTGGAGGGAGGTGGAGGATGCTGGAGGAAGGTGGAGGATGCTGGAGGAAGGTGGAGGATGCAGGAGGAAGGTGGAGGATGCTGGAGGGTGTTGGAGGATGCTGGAGGAAGGTGGAGGATGCTGGAGGGAGGTGGAGGATGCTGGAGGAAGGTGGAGGATGCTGGAGGGAGGTGGAGGATGCAGGAGGAAGGTGGAGGGTGTTGAAGGAAGGTGGAGGATGCTGGAGGAAGGGAGAAAGGTGGAGGATGCTGGAGATATTGAAGGATGCTGGAGGAAGGTGGGGATGGAGGAAGGTGGAGGATGCTGGAGGAAGGTGGAGGATGCTGGAGGAAGGTGGAGGATACTGGAGGATGCCCGAAGGATGCTGGGGATATTGAAGGATGCTGGGTGATGTTAAGAACGATAGTGGAGAAAGGGGAAGGGTGCTTGAGGATGCCCGAATGATGCTGGAGGAAGGTGGAGGATGCTGGAGGATGTTGAAGGGTAGTGGAGAAAGGGGGATAAGGTGCTTGAGGATTTTGAAGGATGGTGGAAGAAGGGGAAGGATGCTGGAGGATACGAGAGGATGCTGAAGGATGCTGGAAAAATTAAAGGATGCTGGGTGATGTTGAGAAGGATAGTGGAGAAAGGGGGAAGGGTGCTAGAGAATTTTACAGGATGGTGGGAAAAGGTAAAGGATGCTTAATGATGTTGAAGGATACTAAAGGATGCTTAAGGATGCTGGAGGAAACAGAAGGATGCTGGAGTAACTGAAGGGCGATGTTGAAGGATTCTGACAAAAGGAGAAGGATGCTGATGGAAAGAGAAGGATATTAAAGGATGCCAAAGGATGCTTTGTAATGTTGGATGCTGGAGGATGTTGCCTTAGGCTACAAGACGCCGAAGGATGCCGGAGACCGTTAAATAATTCTGAAGGATGTCTAGGGGATACAGAAGGAAATTGGGAGATAACGAAAGATGCTGGAAGGATTAGAAGAATGTTGAAGGATGCTTGGGTATGTCGAAAAATATTGTAGGATCTTGAAGCATATTGGAGTATGTCGAGAACTGTTGGAGGATGCTCAAGGATATTGGAGGATGTACAAGAATGTTGGAGGATGTTGAATTATGCTAGAGGACATTGAAGCAAAGTGAAGGATGTCAGTTATGTTAGATATCAGAGAAGGATGTCTAGAGATTTTAAAGAATGTTGGGGGATGCTGGAGGATGTCAGAGCATGTTGGAGAAGGTCGAAGGATGCTGGAGGTTGTAAAAGAATGTTGGGAATTATAAAGAAATCCTTAAGGATATTGAAGGATCCTGAAGAAAGAAAGTTGAGGATTGCAAGAGGATGTTGAAAGGGGCTGGAAGAAGACAAATATTTTTCTTTATTTATTTATTTCTCACTTTTTTGTCTTCCTAGGAGCAAAATTTTTGTTTTCTGTAGGGTATAACTTTGTTTCTTTTATGCTATATTTTTTTTCCTTTTGGTTGTGGGGGGGAGAGGAAAAATCCCTATTTCTTTCTCTCTTTTTTTGTCTTCCGAGGAGCAAAATGTTTGTTTTCTGTAGGGTATAACTTTGTCTCTTTTGTGCTATTTTTTTCCTTTTGGTTGTGGGGGGGGGAAGAAGCCAAAGATCCCTATTTCTTTCTTTCTCTCTTTTTTTGTATTCCGAGGAGCAAAATTTAGTTTTCTGTAAGGTGTAACTTTGTTTCTTTTATGCTATATTTTTTCCTTTTGGTTGTGGGGGGGGAGGGGAAGAGGAAAAATCCCTATTTCTTTCTTTCTCTCTTTTTTTTTGTATTCCCAGGAGCAAAATGTTTGTTTTCTGTAGGGTATAACTTTGTTTCTTTTATGCTATTTTTTTCCCTTTTGGATGCGGGGGGGGGCGAGGAAAAATCTCTATTTCTTTCTTTCTCTTTTTTGTATTCTGAGGAGCAAAATGTTTGTTTTCTGTAGGTATAACTTTGTTTCTTTTGTGCTATTTTTTTCCTTTTGGTGGGGGGCGGGGGGAAGAGGGAAAAAATCCCTATTTCTTTCTTTCTCTCTTTTTTTGTATTCCGAGGGAGCAAAATATTTGTTTTTCTGTAGGGTATAACTTTGTTTCTTTTTATGCTATATATTTTTTTCCTTCTTTTGGTTGCGGGTGGGGGGGGGCGAGGAAAAATCCCTATTTCTTTCTTTCTCTCTTTTTTTGTCTCTCTTAGGATAAAATGTTTGTTTTCTGTAGGGTATAACTTTGTTTCTTTTGTGCTATATTTTTTTCCTTTTGGTTGTGGGGGGGGTGTAGAGGAAAAATCCCTATTTCTTTCTTTCTCTCTTTTTTGTATTCCGAGGAGCAAAATGTTTGTTTTCTGTAGGGTATAACTTTGTTTCTTTTATGCTATATTTTTTTCCTTTTTGGTGTGGGGGGGGAAGAGGCAGAAAACAAAAAAATCCCTATTTCTATCTTTCTTTCTCTTTTTTGTATTCCGAGGAGCAAGAATTTTCTTTGTTTTCTGTAGGGTATAACTTTGTTTCTTTTATGCTATATTTTTTTTTTTTTCCTCTTTTGGTTGTGGGGGGGGGGAGAGGAAAAATCCCTATTTCTTTCTTTCTCTCTTTTTTTTTTTTTGTATTCCGAGGAGCAAAATGTTTGTTTTCTGTAAGGTGTAACTTTGTTTCTTTTATGCTATATTTTTTTTCCTTTTGGTGGGGGGCGGGGGGGGGGGGGGGGGAGAGGAAAAAAATCGTCATTGAATTACTGCTGCTTATGGCATCTTTCCAGCGGTGGAAACATGACAGCACCGGCAACCGATCGAGATTCATTGGTGATTTAAGTGATATTGATATTCTCTCTCTCTTTCTTTCTCTTCCTCTTTGTCTCTTTCTTTATTGCTCTCTCTCTCTCTCTCTCTCTCTCTTTCTCTCTCCCTCCCTTCGTCCTCCCTCCATCTATCTCCCCCCCACTCTTTCTTCCTCCCTCCATCTATCCTTCCCTCCTTCGCACCCTTCCTCCCTCCCTCTCTTCCTCCCTCCATATCTCCTTCCCCCTCCCTCTCTTCCTCCCTCCATATCTCCCCCCCCCTCCCTTCCTCCCTCCCTTCGTTCTCCCTCCTATACCCTCCAGTTTATCAATCTATATGACAGATGCATATGCAAGACCGAGAGACACAGAGATCCGCTTCTCCTTTGTATGTTATCATTTAGGCGTACATTGATTAAGAGGGGGAAAGAGGGAAGAGGGGAGGAACGAGTAAAAGAGGAAGAGGAGAGGAGGAAAAGAACGTGAAGAAAAAGGGGAGGGAATGGAGAGAATGAGGTGAAAAGAAAGGGAGATCTTCTTCCATTTTTTCTTTATCCTTCTTTCTCCCTTCCCCCCATAGGAACTAAATCTTCCATCTCTCTCTCTTTCCCTATTTATTCATCTTTCTCACCACATGCACAAACACTCTTTCCATTTCTCCCTCTTCCCCTGTTTATCCATCTTTCTAACCACCTACACAGAAACCCTTTCCATCTCTCCCTCTTCCCCCTATTTATCACTCATTCTCACCATTCTATCAGAAGATATTAAAGCGAACCCTCAACCCCTCCTCACCCCGCCCCCCGCCCACCCCCTCCTCACCCCCCCACCCCCTCCTCACCCCGCCCACCCCCTCCTCACCCTGCCCACCCCTCCCACCCCGCCCACCCCCTCCTCACCCCGCCCGCCCCCTCCTCACCCCGCCCGCCCCCTCCTCACCCCGCCCACCCCGCCCAACCCCGCCCACCCCTTCCTCACACCGCCCACCCCCTCCTCACCCCCACCCACCCCCTCCTCACCCCGCCCACCCCCTCCTCACCCCGCCCACCCTCTCCTCTTCCCCACCCCCTCCTCACCCCGCCCACTCTCTCTTCCCTGCCCACCCCCTCCTCCCCCCGCCCACCCCCTCCTCACCCGCCCACCCCCTCCTCACCCCGCCCACCCCCTCCCACCCCTCCTCACCCTGCCAACCCCCTCCTCACCCCGCCCACCCCCCTCCTCACCCCGCCCACCCCCTCCTCACCCCGCCCACCTCCTCACCCCGCCCACCTCCTCACCCCGCCCCCCCCCCCCTCACCCCGCCCACCCCCTCCTCACCCCGCCCACCCCCTCCTCACCCCGCCCACCCCCCTCCTCACCCCGCCCACCCCCTCCTCACCCTTGTGCAGTGGGAGTAACGCCCATGGACAGACAGCATCGAGGTTCACGGGCGGTTTGAGGGAATTCCGTGACGGATGGGCGTAAACATTCGTTTCCGTCGACGTCGATCAGCTGATCATAATGAGAATTTGACACTTGATGGTTTCGCGTCTTTGGGGTTGGCGAGTGGGATTGAATTCCCGACCAAAATTGGGGTTTGTGTGTTTGTTTGTTTGTATTAGTATTATTTATTATTATTTTTTTTATGTATTGATTTATTCATTCATTTTTTGTCTGTATGTTTCCTGTATTCTTTGCCTGTCTCTATTTTTTACTCTCTCTGTCACACTTTCTCCTTCTCTCTCTCTCTCTCTCTCTCTCTCTCTCTCTCTCTCTCTCTCTCTTTCTCTCTCGTCTCTCTCTTTCTCTCTCGTCTCTCTCTCGCGCTCTCTCTCTCTCGTCTCTCTCGCTCTCGCTCGGTCGCTTTCTCTCTCTCGCTCTCTCTCTCTCTCTCTCTCTCTCTCTCTCTCTCTCTCTCTCTCTCTCTCTCTCTCTCTCTCTCTCTCTCTCTCTCTCTCTCTCTCTCTTCCTCTCTCACTCTCATCCCCTCTCTCTCTTTCTCTCTCTCTCTCTCTTCCTCTCTTCCTCTCTCTCTCTCCCTCTCTCCTTCCCCGTCACATACAAGTTCATACACAAAATACATTCCTTTTTCTGTCCTGAAGATAATTTCAACAAGGACCATTAGCGGTACCTTTGTGTGTGCAGCTGAAACTTGTAAGTAGGAGCAGTTGTAAGTGGGACAGTGCATGGGAAATATCACTTTTTCCTTTCTCTTTAACGTTAATTACCCTTTCTTCTTCTTCTTTCTCTTCTGATGCTCCTTCTGATGCTTCTGCTTCTTCTTCATCTTCTTCTGATGCTTCTTCTTCTTCTTCTTCTTCTTCTGTTTCTGCTTCTGCTTCTTCTCCTTCTTCTGATGATGATTATGATATAAATAAAAAAACGATGATAATGATAATGATGCTGATTGAAAATACGAAAATAATAAAAAAAATGAAATAATGATAATGGTAAATAAAATTTTAAATAAAAGATAATGATAATAATAACAGTAATATTGAAAACAACATTGATAACAACAACAACAGCAATAACAACAACAACAACAACAACAATAATAATAATGATAAACATAACAATAATAACAAAACAAATACCGATGATAACAAGTTGTTCTGTTTTATCACCACCGCCATCTATCGCTTCTCTTTTTTTTTTTTTTTTTACATTTTTGATATAAGAAAATATCATGGCCACGTGTCCAGTACGAGAATCGATCGACTGCATTGATGTTTGATGGCGGAGAGAGGTCAGCTAAGGTCACGCGAGAATTTTCTATCCGGAATCCAGCGTTTAGACAAAAAAAGATTTCGTTATTCACTCTTCTTGCCGATAGAGCGTTATGTTCTTCGAAAGATCTGGATGAATTGGTAATTTGTCGATTAAGGTTTATGTATAACGCAATTTTTTTTTTTTTTTTTTTTTTTTTTTTTTTTGGTTTTTGTGGGTTTATGGTTTATTATTATTTATTTATTATGAGGCGCTGACGATGAGGGGAAGGAAGGAGTGGAGGAGAGAGTAAGAGAGTAAGAGGGAGATGAAGCAAAGAGAGAGAGAGGTAGATGAAGAAAAAGAAAAGAGAGAGAGAGATAGATGAGGAAAAAGAAAAGAGAGAGAGAGGTAGATGAAGAAAAAGAAAAGAGAGAGAGAGGGAGATGAAGAAAAAGAAAAGAGAGAGGGAGATGAAAAAAAAAGAGAGAATGAGGTAGATGAGGAAAAAGAAAAGAGAGAGAGAGAGGGAGATGAATAAAAGGAAAAGAGAGAGAGAGGTAGATGAAGAAAAAGAAAAGAGAGAGAGAGGTAGATGAAAAAAAAAGAAAAGAGAGAGGGAGGTAGATGAAGAAAAAGAAAAGAGAGAGAGAGGTGGATGAAGAAAAAAGAAAAGAGAGAGAGAGAAGTAGATGAGGAAAAAAGAAATAGAGAGGGAAGAGAAATTAAAAAAAGAAAGAAAGAAAGGAAAGAACATTGAAGTAAATAGAGTGAAGCAAGGAATAGACAAGACGAGTAAAAAAAAGAGAGGTAGAGAGTGGAGAGCGTAGGGAGGGGGTGAGAGAGGGAGGAGGGGGAGGGGGGACGGATAGCCCATGTGGGTGCATTGCAAAGCTGTTGCAAGAATTCACGCGGAAGACTCTCTCACGGAACACGGTGTCTTGACCCAGAGGACGCCAGCTTGCAACAATGCAGCGAGTGAAAAGTACTGGGTCAAGCGGCTGGGGTGGAGGAAGGCGTCCTCTCAGACAGAAAGAGAGAGAGAGAGAGAGAGAAAGAGAAGGAGAGAGAGAATGTTAGGTAGGTAGGGAGAGAGAGAGAGAGGGTGGGGGGGGGGGAGGGGAGAGAGAGAGAGAGAGGGAGGGGGG
>NC_091572.1:36837873-36842873 GCF_042767895.1 Penaeus vannamei | reverse complement strand
ACACACACACAAACACACACACACACACACACACACAAACGCACACAAACACACACACACACACACACACAAACTCTCACACACACATATACCCACTCACATACAAACACAAACACACACAAACACACATACACACACACACAGACCCACGCCAACAAACACACAGGGACACACACACACACACACACACAAACAGATCCGCCCAACACACACACACACACAATACCCCCTCCCTCCCATCACTTCCCTCCCATCACTTCCCTCTCCCGCAATCCTCTCCCCACACAGAAACGCACGCACTCACACGCACAAGCACTCTTCAACAAACCCTTCTTAGTGGAGTAGGTCACACCCGCAAAACGTCTTATGAGTGATTTTAAGATGATGAGGCGAAGAAGACGTGCTTGCGAGGGATCTGTGCTTGCTTGAGACCCACGTGTGGTGACGAAGGCATTGTTTTTATTTATCTATTAATCTATTCATATATATATATATATATATATATATATATATATATATATATATATATATATATATATATATATATATATATATATATGTGTGTGTGTGTGTGTGTGTGTGTGTGTGTGTGTGTGTGTGTGTGTGTGTGTGTGTTTATTTATCTATTAATCTATTCATATATCTATCGATGTGTTTATTTATCTATTAATCTATTCATATATCTATCTATGCTTTTATTTATCTATAAATCTTATTTATCTATTAATTTATTAATATATCTATGTTTTTATTTATGTATTAATCTATTCATATATCTATCTGTTTTTATTTATCTATTAATTTATTAATATATCTATGTTTTTATTTATGTATTAATCTATTCATATATCTATCTGTTTTTATTTATCTATTAATCTATTCATATATCTATCTATGTTTTTATTTATCTATTAATCTATTCATATATCTGTCTGTTTTTATTTATCTATTAATCTATTCATATATCTATCTATGTTTTTATTTATCTATTAATCTATTCATTTATCTATCTATGTTTTTATTTATCTATAAATCTATTCATATATCTATCTATGTTTTTATTTATTTATCTATTAATCTATTCATATATCTATCTATGTTTTTATTTATCTATTAATCTATTCATATATCTATCTATGTTTTTATTTATCTATTAATCTATTCATATATCTGTCTGTTTTTATTTATCTATTAATCTATTCATATATCTATCTATGTTTTTATTTATCTATTAATCTATTCATCATATATCTATCTATGTTTTTATTTATCTATTAATCTATTCATATATCTATCTATGTTTTTATTTATCTATTAATCTATTCATATATCTATCTATGTTTTTATTTATCTATTAATCTATTCATATATCTATCTATGTTTTTATTTATCTATTAATCTATTCATATATCTATCTATGTTTTTATTTATCTATTAATCTATTCATATATCTATCTAGGTTTTTTACTTATTAATTTATTCATATATCTATCAATTTTTTTATTTATTTATCTATTAATCTATTCATATATCTATCTATGTTTTTATTTATCTATTAATCTATTCATATATCTATCTATGTATCCATTTATGTATTGATTCATTTTGTTTGTTTCTTTATCTAGCGTTTCATATTTATCAAGTTTATTCATTGATCTATCTATTCAGTTATCTGTTTATTTGTTTATTTGTCTATTTGTCTATTTACCTATTCATTAATTTATAGATAGATAGATAGAGAGATAGATCAGATAGATAGATAGATACACAGGCAGAGTTATAGATAGATAGATAGATAGACAGACAGATTCATAAATAGATAAATAGACAGATAGATACACAGATTGATAGACAGACAAGTATACGTATATAGATAGATAGACAGATAGATAAATGATATAATATCTATCAAATTTACTTAGATATCGAATAAAATGTCTTTAAGAACAACCTTCTTACTGAAGAGATCAACTAATTACCAAGCAAATTAAACATTTAAAAAAATAAAAAACACCAATCAAATTAATAACACCAAGCAAATTAAACATAAAAATAAATAAATAATAAGCACCAATCCATTGTTCTCATTAGCTTTGCAATATCTTCTAACCACACCGTTTGTTCATACGATTTCTACTAATTTTCTTGTTCTTTTTCGGGGTAACTCAATTAAGTCCGACATTTTCCACTAAACGGCCTTTGACGAGTTGAGGAATTAAATTCGTAATTCTTAATGATGAGCAAACAGAGATCCCGAGAGAGCTGTGTTCGTTTTATTTGATTTAGGCCTAATAAGAAACGATTTTATCAACGTAGCCTTATTAAGGAATTCGAGAGGGATGTTAAGGCTGTGAAGCGTTAATCGTCTATTTCTTATTAATTCTTCTTCTACACACACACACACACACACATTACACTCACACACATGTATCTGTGTGTGTGTGTGTGTATGTGTGTGTGTGTGTGTGTGTGTGTGTGTGTGTGTGTGTGTGTGTGTGTGTGTGTGTGTGTGTGTATGCGTGCGTGCGTGTGTGTCTGTGTGTGTGTGTGTGTGTGTGTGTGTGTGCGTGTGTGTGTGTGTGTGTGTGTGTGTACCAGTAAATTGTAAATTAATGTTATTATCATGTGTGTTTATGAATTATCATTATTACCAGTAAGTATTGATATCATATATTATCTTATCATCTTTGATATCATTGCAGACTTTATACTATAAAAGTTATAAAACTTATCTCCCTCCTTCTTTTCTCTCTTCCAGGCACTACTAGGTTATAAACTACTCTTTCTCTCTCTCTGTCTATTATATCCAACCATCTCTCTCATCTACATCTCTCTCTCTCTCTCTCTCTCTCTCTCTCTCTCTCTCTCTCTCTCTCTCTCTCTCTCTCTCTCTCTCTCTCTCTCTCTCTCTCTCTCTCTCTCTCTCTCTCTTTCTACCTTTATCTATCTATATATCTATCTACCTCAATCTCTCTCTCTCTCTCTCACACACACACACATACCTATACAAACACATAAAGACCTATACAAATAGATTTCAAAAGGTGACGGATAAACAGTCTCAGATCTGTATTATGTAAGATTTAATCGCATGACTGCATGACAACCTGCATGACTTTGAGAACAAGGTGAATAGAGAAAAGCGTCTATACAGACCTTTATCCCGTTACACAATAAAGGAGAGGGTGTAGTGAAAAAGAGAGAGAGAAGGAATTAAGAACGAAAGGCGGATAGATCAATAAATAGAAGACATAGGGACGAGAGAGAAGGACAAATTTCCTACTCTTTTCCTCCATTGTCATCATTGCTATCTTTTCTTCTTTCTATTCTCTCCTTTTCTCCGTTTTGGTTCGTCTTCTCATCATCTTTTCTTCCTCTCGAGGCTTCAGATCTGATTAAATCGAAGAAAAATACAATAAATCTGAGTGTTCGGGTTCATTCCATCTCCTCTTCTCTTAATCTTCTTCTACCTTCTTTCTTCCCTCTTTTCCTCCATCCTCCCTTCTTTCTTTTCCTTTTTCTTTCCGTTTCCTTTTCCTACCTCTCTCCCCCATTCTTTCGCTTTTACTCCTTCCTCTCCAAACCCTTTTCCTTTCTCCTTCTCCTTAATACCCCTCTCCCGCATTCTTTCGCTTTTCCTCTACCCCCTCTTTCTCCTCTTTCCCTTTCTCCTTCCTACCTTTCTCCTCCAGCCTTTCGCTTTTCTTCCTTCCTCTCCAAACGCTCTTCCTTTTCTCTTCCTTCTTTTTCTTTCCTCTTTCTGCAAGTCTCTCCTGCACCATCCTTCCTTTTCCTCTTTCCTTTTTCCAGCCCTTGCAAGCCTCTTTCCCTTCTTCCTTACCTCCACTCCCCAAAATCATCTCACTTTCTCCTCTCTTCCTCTTCCAAACCCTCTTCCTGCATGTCTCCCGCATCCCTCTCACTTTTCTTCAACCTCTATCCTTCCTTTCCTTCCTCTTCTTACCCCTTTTCACTTCCCCCCCCATCCTTCTCGCATTTCATCACTCCCACTCCTCTCACTTCCCCTCCTTCCCCTTTCCAAACCTCCTACCCTTTCTCACATCCTTCTCAGCATTTTCTTCCACAAATCCCTTCTTTCCCCCTTTCCTCCCACCCCTTACCCCCATCCCTCTCGCATTCCTCCCCACCCTCTCTTTCCCTTCCTTCCACCTCCTCCTACCACCCCCCATCCTCTCGCATTCTCCCCACCCCCTCTTTCCCTCTATCCCCACATCCCTCTCATATTCCCCCACCCTCTCTCCCATCCTTCCTCCCTACCCCCCACACCCCAGCTCCTCTCCCGCATTCCCCCCACCCCCTCTTTCCCTTCCCACCCCCCCACATCCTCTCCCGCCCCCCTCTTTCCCCTCCTTTTCCCCTTCCTACCCCCCCCCGCCCTGCTCCACATCCTCTCGCATTCCTCCCCACCCGCTTTTCCCCTTCCTTCCGCCTCCCTACCTCCCCATCCTCTTTCGCCTTTTCCCCCACCCCCTTCCTTCCCCTCCTTCCCCTTCCTACCCCCCCATCCTATCGCATTTCCCCCACCCCCTCTCTCCCCTCCTTCCACCTCCCTCCTTCCCTCCCTCCTTCCCTCCCCATTCCGTCCATTGCACAACACGTTCCCGCCGTACCCTATGTACAATCTTCTCCGTACTAACCCATTGTATATGTGATGGAGTACCCATATATTTTTTTTCTTTGTCTCTCCCCATTCTTCGATGGTTCAAGGTAGGGGAGAGAGAGAGAGAGAGAAGGGAGAGAAGAGGGGAAGAGGAGGAAAGGCAGGGAGAAGGAAGGAGGAGAAGAGAGGAAGGAAAAGGAGAAGGGAAGGAGGAAAGAAAAGGAGGAAGAGGGAGAAAGGAGGAGGAAGAGCGAGAGAAGAGAGGAAAGAAGGATGGAAAGAGCAGAGAAGAAGGGGGAGAAGGGAGGAGGGCAAAAAGTGAAGAGAGAGAGCTGGAGATGGAAGAGAGGAATAGAGATAGGAGTGCAGGTGGCGGAGA